>NC_135325.1:68340698-68644948 GCF_048772815.1 Callospermophilus lateralis
ATCAAATTTTAGCTGTATTATTTTTTCCCTATTTCATATATTTCTGCTCTTACTCTTATTTTTTCCTTCCTAATTTGAAAATAGTTTGATTGTATTCTAGATTCTTTTAGATAGAAGTACATTAAGTTATAAATGTTCATCTGAGTACTGTTTCATCCCAAAGATCCTGATATTTTAAGCTTTTATTATCACTTAGCTCAAAGTACTTTTTATTTACTTTTCTTGTGCTTTTTTCCCTGACCTCTGAGATATTTATAAGTGTTCCATTTAATTTTGAAATAGTTGACATGTGGGTGTGGGGTTCTATATATCTTAAGGTGATTGATTTCTAATATAATAAATAACGAAGGAAACACAGTCGGCATGATTTCAAATTTAACAAAAAGTAATGGAAATGCCTTTTATATTAATTGTATTATTTACATACATGTCAAAACTGATAAGATTGCATACTTCAAAAATGTGCTATTTATTATACTTCAATTTTACCTCAATAAAGCTATGGGGAAAAAACAAATTACAGAATTTCATCCTCTTTATCACTGAATAATAGTCGTGTGTGTGTGTGTGTGTGTGTGTGTGTGTATGTACCACACTTTCTTTATTCATTTATACATTGATGGACATTTAAGTTGATTCTATATTTTGGCTATTACAAATAGTGGTGCAATAAACATGGGAATGCTGATGCTTCTCTGACAAACTGATTGTATTTTATTTGGATATTAATCCAGTAGTGGGATTGCTGGATCATATGATAATATTACTGCTAGTTTTTAAAGGGAATTCCATACCATTTTTTCATAATGGATGTACTACCAATTGTGTATGTAAAAGAATCCTTGTCTCCTCACATCCTCTCCAGCATTTGTTTTTCTGCTATAATTATAATATCTAATGTTGTTTATTGTCTTTTCTTTTTTTGATCCAAATTGACAAAATTTCTTCTCAAATAATAAGTTCAGTTTATATCAATCAATTGTACTCTGATATTTTTTTGCTTTTATTCTTTTTGGTTTTTAAAATTTTTTAAATTGATTTTTAAAAATAAATGACAGCGGAATGCATTACAATTCTTATTATACATACACAGCACAATTTTTCATATCTCTGATTGTATATAAAGTATGTTCACACCAGTTCATATCTTCATATATATATTTTGGACAATGATGTCCATCACATTCCACCATCCTTGCTAACTGCCTGCCCCCTCCCTTTCCCTCCCATCCCTCTGCCCTACCTAGAGTTCTTCTATTCCTCCCATGCTCCCCCTCCCTATCCCACTATGAGTCAGCCTCCTTATATCAGAGAAAACATTCGCCATTTGTTTTGGGGGGATTGACTAACTTCACTTAGCATTATCTTCTCCAATGCCATCCACTTACCTGCAAATGCCATGATTTTATTCTCTCTTGTTGCTGAGTAATATTCCAGTGTGTATATATGCCACATTTTTAAATCCACTCATCTACTGAAGGGCATCTAGGTTAGTTCCACAGTTTAGCTATTGTGAATTGTGCTGCTATGAACATTGATGTGGCTGTGTCCCTTTAGTATGCTGTTTTTAAGTCCTTTGAGTATAGGCTGAGGAAAGGGATAGCTGGGTCAAATGGTGGTTCCATTCCCAGTTTTCCAAGGAATCTCCATACTGTTTTCCACATTGGCTGTATCAATTTGCAGTCCTACCAGCAGTGTATAAGTGTACCTTTTCCCCCCACACCCTTGCCAACACTTATTGTTGTTTGTCTTCATAATAGCTGCCATTCTGACTGGAGTGAGATGATATCTTAGAGTAGTTTTGATTTGCATTTCTCTCTTTGCTAGAGATGATGAACATTTTTTCATATATTTTTTGATTGATTATATATCCTCTTTTGAGAAGTGTCTGTTCAGGCCCTTAGCCCATTTATTGATTGGGTTATTTGTTTTTTGTTGTTGTTGTTGTTTTTGGTGCTTAGCTTTTTGAGTTTTTTAAATACCCTAGAGATTAGTGCTCTATCTGATGTGTGAGGGGTAAAAATTTGCTCCCAAGATGTAGGCTCTCTATTCACCTTACAGATTGTTCTTTTGCTGAGAAGAAACTTTTTAGTTTGAATCCATCCCATTTATTGATTCATGGTTTAAATTCTTGTGTAATAGGAGTCTTATTAAGTAAGTTGGGGTCTAATCCTATAGGATGTACATTAGGGTCTACTTTTTTTCTTCTATTAGACACAGAGTCTCTGGTTTAATTCCTAGGTTCTTGATCCACTTTTAGTTGAGTTTTGTGCATGGTGAAAGATAGGGGTTTAATTTCATTTTGTTGCATATGGATTTCCAGTTTTACTAGCACCATTTGTTGAAGAGGCTATCTTTTCTCCAATGCATGTTTTTGGCACCTTTGTCTAATATAAGATAATTGTAAATTTGGGGGTTAGTCTCTGTGTCCTCTATTCTGTACCATTGGTCTTCTAGTCTGTTTTGGTGCCAAAACCATGCTGTTTTTGTTACTTTTGCTCTGTAATCTAGTTTAAGGTCTGGTATAGTGATGCCACTTGCTTCACTCTTCCTGCTAAGGATTGCTTTAGTATTATTCTGGGTGTCTTAGTTTTCCAGATGAATTTCATGATTGCTTTTTCTTTTTCTATGAGGAATGCCATTGGGATTTTGATCGGAATTGCATTAAATATGTATAGTGCTGTTGGTAGTATGGCCATTTGATAATATTAATTCTGCCTATCCAAGAGCAAGGTAGATCTTTCCATCTTCTAAGGTTTTCTTTGATTTCTTTCTTTAGGGTTCTGTAGTTTTCATTGTATAGATCTTTCACCTCTTTTGTTAAGTTGATCCCCAAGTTTTTGTTTTTGTTTTTGTTTTTTTTTGAGGCTATTGTAAATGGGGTAGTTTTCCTCATTTCCCTCTCAGAGTATTTGTCACTGATATACAGAAATGCCTTTGATGCATGGGTGTTGATTTTATAACCTGCTACTTTGCTGAATTCATTTACTAGTTCTAGACGTTTTCTGGTGGAGCTTTTTGGGTCTTCTAGGTTTAGAATCATATCGTCAGAAAATAGTGCTAATTTAAGTTCTTCATTTCCTATATGTATCCCTTTAATTTCTTTCATCTGTCTAATTGCTCTGGCCAGTGTTTCAAGAACTATGTTAAATAGAAGTGGCAAAAGAGGGCATCCCTGTTTTGTTCCAGTTTTTAGAGGGAATGCCTTCAATTTTTCTCCATTTAGAATGATGGTGGCCTGGGGATTAGCACAGATAGCCTTTACAACCTTGAAATATGTTGCTGTTATCCCTAATTTTTCTAGTGTTTTGAACATGAAGGGGTGCTGCATTTTGTCAAATGATTTTCCTGCATCTATTGAGATGATCATATGATTCTTATCTTTGAGTCTATTGATGTGATGAATTACATTTATTGATTTCCATATGTTGAACTAACCTTGCATCCCTGGGATAAATCCCACTTGATCATGGTGCACAATCTTTTTGATATGTTTTTGTATTCAATTTGCCAGAATTTTATTGAGAATTTTTGCTTTTAGTCTTTTTGATAACAGTCATTCTAACTGGGGTGAAGTGATATTTAATTGTTGTTTTGATTTGTATTTCCCTGGTGGTTCGTCCGTTAAGAATTTTTTTTTTTTTTCATTGGACACTTGTGTATCTTCTCTGGAGAAATGTCTATTCAAGTCTTTTGTCCGTTGGAGTTACAAAAAGGCCTGAAGAGTCAAAGCAATCATGAGCAAGTATGTATAGATTAACTTGGGGAATAAGTAAAATCTTGGTAATAAGTTTTGTTTTTTGTTTTTTGTTTTTTTGAAAGAGAGAGTGAGAGAGAGAATTTTTTTTTTTTGTAGATGGACACAACATAATGCCTTTATTTTTATGTGGCTGAGAATCAAACCCAGGTCCCGCCTGTGCTAGGGGAGCGCTCTACCGCTGAGCCACAATCCCAGCCCAAGTTATTTTTATTCCTGGTCATGTAGTAGCTATAAAATTTATTCATATCCTTTTGTATATTTCAGTAAAATTGTATAGTTTTCTTCATATAGATTTGTTATTAGCTGTATTGCCAGATATTTCATAGTGTTTTTTTTTTTGGGGGGGGTAGCAGGGATTGAACTCAGGGCACTCAACCATTGAGCCACATCCCCAGCCCTATTTTGTAGTTTATTAGAAGCAGGGTCTCACTGAGTTCCTTAATGCCTCACTTTTGCTGAGACTGACTTTCAACTCATGATCCTCCTGCTTCAGCCTCCCAAGCCACTGGGATTACAGGCATGCACCACCACACCCGGCTAAGATATTTCATAGTTTTATGAATGGTGTGTGTGTGTGTGTGTGTGTGTGTGTGTGTGTGTGTGTTATCCTAGGTAATTGAATGCAGGGATGCTGTACTTCTCAGTTACATCTCCAGGCCTTTTTATTTTATTTTCAAGATAGGGTCTTGCTAAAGGTTGCCAAGGCTGGCCTTGAATTTGAGATCCTCCTGCATCAACCTCCTGAATTCCTGGGATTATGGGAGTGCACTAATAAATTCTGCCTGAATGGTGGCTTATTGCAAATTATATTCTCCCTCCATTCATTAGAAAAATAATTTCACTAGTTTTATAAAAATTATGCATGCTCATTATAAAAAAGCAATGCATTATAATAAAGTGCCAAGATGACACCTACAATATTCAAATTCTATTACTGTGAAATTACCAAACTTTCAAACAACATTAAAACTTCCTGGAACATGATGTGTTCTTTAAATTTAAATACATTATTCTTTCTTAAGGATGTAGATACACAGGAAGTCATCCTTATCCACAGGTTCACTCATATGTGGCTTCTACAAACCTCAGATTGAAAATGTTTGGTGAAAAATTGCATCTGTACTGAACATGTACAGACTTTATATAGTATAACAACTGTTTGCATAGCTTTTACATTGTATTAGGTATTGTAAGTAATTTAGAGTTTATTTCAAGTATATGGGATGATGTGCATAGGTTATATGCAAATATTACACCATTATATAAGGGAATTGAGCATCCATGGATTTGGGTATTTGTCGGGGGGGGGGGTCTTAGAACTCATCCACGGTGGACTAAAGGATGATTGTATGTGTGGGGATATGCATATAATACATATCATTATTTCCTTTAATTTCTTCCATTTTTTTCATCTCTAGTCAATATGATTATCTCAAGCCCTTCCTCTTTCCATAATTTAATTTTTAGCTGCACTTTTCTATTTTACACTGTTTGTAATTTGTCATTTCTATAATGGTGTTGTTTGGTCCTGGTAGATTCTTTAGTTTGCAATCCTCCTTTTATCTAATTCTGCTGGCTTTTTAAAATATTTTTTTTAGTTGTCAATGGATCTTTTATTTTATTTTATTTGTTTATTTATTTATTTATATGTGGTGCTGAGGATCAAACCCAGGGCCTCATACATGCTAGGCAAGTACTCTACCACTGAAGCTACAACTCCAGCCCTAATTCTGCTGTTTTTACATCTCATCTTTGACCTCTTGTTTTACTAAATCCATATTCTTATTAAGTTGTTCTGTAGCTTAAAATACTTGTTGGAAATTTACATCTCTTTGATGTATTTTTCTTCTGGTTTATGTTCTTTGTCTTTTTTTAAAGTTGTAGTTGGACATAATGCCTTTATTTATTTTTATGTGGTGCTGAGGATCGAAATCAGGGCCTCGCATGTGCTAGGCCAGTGCTCTACTGCTGAGCCACAACCCCAGCCCCTGTTTTTGTCCTTTACATATTGAATCTAACATACTCCTTCTGAGAGGTGAAAGCAAGTTTAAGAGTATGGCCACACTATACTACAATGCCCAGCTTTGGACTCTCCTATTTCTTTACTTAACTGTGACGTTTTTGAAGTTCATGTCATTGAAACATTGCCCCTTTCCATGTTTGGTTTCTGCTGGTGATCTTCACTGAATTCCTACTAGATGTTTGCTACTTTTTACTTTGTCTTTTATTAAATAATAGGAGAGATACTATTTGGTGGTGTCTGTCCTGTATTCTAACACAGAAGCTTCCTCTGATCCATTTGTTTAGTTCTATATTGCTCATATAAGAAAAAGTTACAACTTTTGAATATAGATATTGTATCAAGCCACTTTAACAAATCTATTATTAGTTCTAAAAAGTTGTCAGCTAGCTGATTCTGATTTTCTAGAGGGACAGTTACATTGTCTATTAATGGCAGTTTTCATAATTTTCTTTTTTTGGTCTTTCTTTTTTTCCCCACAGTGCTGGGGATTGAACCTAGCCTTTTTGGTATTTTATAATGTTGACTTTTTTTTTTCTCTTTTTTATCTTCATTACAAGGAAAAAGAACTCAAGAACAAATGTTGAACAGTAAAGGGGATTACAAACATCCTTATATAGTCTAGTTCCTGACTATAATGGAAACACTTCCAATGGTTCATCATTAAGCATAATATTATTGTTTATTTCCTGCATAAACCCTTGCCAAGTTGAGGATACTTCCTTTATTCCTAGAATGCTAAGAGTTGTTATCAGGTATGGATGCATAATTTCAATAAATGATTTTATGACACCTATTGAGATGATCATATTTTCAATATGATTTTAACATTGTGAATTATAATAAAAATGTTTGAAAATTGCACCACACTTGAATTACTGGGATAAACTTAACATGGTAATGACTACTTTTAAATATAATATTGAATTTCAATTTGCTAATATTTGATTTCATATTTTTGCAGAAGTTCATTGAAAAATCAGCTTATATTTCTCTCCATTGTTCACTACCCTTTTCCAGTTTAGGTATTAGAATTATACTAGCCCAGTACAAAATATAAATATAAATTTCTATTATTAGTTCAAAAAGTTTGTCAGTTGATTCTCTTTGATTTTCTATGTTCTGTTCATTCTATAGTTTATATAAAGTGAGAATGTTCAACTCCTTGATGGTCGGAAGAACTTTCCTTAAAAAGCATTCTGAGGGCTGAGGCTGTAGCTCAGTGGGAGAGCGCTTGCCTAGCACACGTGAGGCACTGGGTTTCATCCTCAGCACCACATAAAAATAAATAAAATCAAGGCATTCTGTTCATCTATAAATACCAAAAAAAATTAAAAAAGCATTATGAGCAAGGTAAGTCTTTTTCCCTCTTATGTTTTTATTTTAAGTAGTAGGTCTTTATTTTTTAACATTCTTTGTTATTGACCTATTTTCTACTTTTTTTTTTTTTTTTTTGTACCAGGGATAGAACTCAGGGACATTCAAATACTAAGCCAATCCCCAACCTCTTTTAGTATTTTATTTAGAGACAGGATCTCTCTGAGTTTCTTATTGCCTCACCATTGCTGAGGCTGGTTTTGAATTCATGATACTCCTGTCTCAGGCTCCCAAGCCACTGGGGTTACAGGCGTGCACCAATGCACCTGGCTCAGGTTTTCTACTTCTTTTTTCTTTTTTTTAATGTTTATTTTTTTTTAGTTGTAGTTGTACACAATACCTTTATTCCATTCATTTATTTTTATGTGGTGCTGAGGATCGAGCCCAGGGCCCTGTGCATGCTAGGCGAGCGCTCTACTGCTGAGCCACAATCCCAGCCCCAGGTTTTCTATTTCTTGAACCAACTTTTATTACTTATATTTTCTTAATATAAGATTTATTTTGTCTGAAATTTCAAATTGAGTGGTAAAAATTATTACTTGTATTTTCTTGCATTTTCCAATTGTCTTCTATTATAATCTCTAATGTTGCTTATTGTCTTTTCTTTTTTTGATCAGAGTTGACAAAATTTCTTCTCAAATAACAAGTTTAGTTTATATCAGTCAATTGTACTGTGATATTTTTGTTTCTTGCCTTGTTTTCTTTTCTTTTTCTTTTCCTTCCTTCTATTTTCCTGGGATTCAGTTTATTGTTCTTCTGCTATATTCTTGAGTTGAGAACTTAGTTCATTTATCTTAAATCTTTCTTGTTTTCAAATATGTACAAGAGTGTATAAATGACCCCCTTGATAACTCTAACCTCATCCCACAGATCTTAATCTGCTGTTCACTTTTTCTTCTCATCTATACAATCTAAAAAGATAATGCTTATTTCCTCTTTCAGAAGGGTAATTTTATTTTCATATTTGATTGAGTAGAATCTTTTGTATTAATGTCGACTTTTATTTCATCATGTCACTTCCATTTCAAGGCCTTCTTAATTATGTAACTTAAAATATCCCTTCAATCTCTATGGCATCAACCAGTTTTATTTCCACTCCAACATTTATCACTTGTTTGTTTGTATATATTTTCATCCCTCTCTCTAGGATGTAAGCTCCTTGAGAACCAGCACATTGTCTCTTATCACTATGTGTTCAGTACTTGAAACAGGGCCTGGAACATAGTAGACAATTGAAAAAATAGCTGCTGAGTAAATAAATTATGAATACCAAAAGTTACCTCTGTCATCATTTTTTTTAAATGGTGGGATTTAGTGTTGAATAAGGATGTTTTAATACATAAGCAAAGTCTTTAATTCAAGTACATTTGAAAAGAATGTTATTCTCTGTTTTCTTCAAAGTTGTTTATTTTAGAATACTCAAATCCTCTATATACTTGCTCATCTATGGATTATTTTTAAAAATATATCAAGCCTATTAACTATGAGTATAAATGTAACAATTTTTCCTTATGTTTACAGTTTGTATTCCATAGACTCAACCAGCTTCAGATAGAAAGTATTTGTGGGGGGGGGATTACATCTGTAATTTTGTAACTAAACATATGTAGACTTTTACATACTTTTACATTCCCCAAACAATATAGTATAACAATTATTTAGATAGCATTAAAATTGTATTAAATTTCATAAGTAATCTAGAGATGATTTAAAATATACTAGATGGTGTGCATCAATTATATGCAAATATCGTGCCATTTTACATAAGGACTTGAGCATCTGTGGATTTTGGTACCTGCAGGGTCTTAGATACAATCCTTCATGGATACCAACATATGACTATATATCATATTTTGCATTGCCCATTTTGAAACTATATTGTAAATTACATAAAAGATTATGTGACATTTTCTAGGTAACATAACAATACATATTAATATTCAATATCTTTTTCCATTTCAGTCCCTCTGTCTGAAATTCTAGTATTTCTTATACTGATAATGTGACATATACTTTCTTTTCATTAGTTTTCACCTGGTGTATCTTTTTCCACCTTATTTAATACAATATAGAAATGGATTTTGTTTTTATTTTTAGTATAATCTGAGTTTGTCTCTTTTTAAGTGAGTTTAACCAATTTTTATTGTCATTATTATATGTTCAGATTTATTCCTGCCACCAGTTTTTACACTTTCTATTTATAATGCATTTTTACTTTTTTTCCTCCTGCTTTGTGTTGGATCAGTTTATTTTACCTATAGTACTCAGGATGTTATGCATTTTATTTTTATTCCACCCCCTTTATCAGATCTGAAGACTTTTTCTTTTGCAGATATCTACCAAAAAGTCTTGGTTTTCACTGTCCATTTTTCCACATCTAATAACCTGTTCTATAATACCTATTTTAGAGTGAGTGATACCTCTTTCATGTTCCTAGCATACTAAAAGTAAAACAAAGAGCCCTAAAATCTCTAACATAAAACACAAAGAAATATCTTCATGACCTTGGGGTGGGCAATGATGCCTTAGACAGGAAACAAAAGTATTAATAACAAAAGACAAAAAATTAAGATTTTTTAAATACTTTTATTTTATTTATTTATTTTTATGTGGTGCTGAGGATTGAACTCAGTATCTCACACATGCTAGGCGAGCACTCTTCCACTGAGCCACAACTCCAGCCCCAAAAGAGAAAATTTATAATTTGTATTTTGTCAAAATTTAAATTTTAAGCTGTAAGAAGTGGCACAAACCTGTAATCTCAGAAATTTTGGAGGCCAAGAGAGGAGGATTGCAGGTTTGAGGTCAGCCTCAACAACTTAGAGAGGCCCTAAGAAACTTAGCAAGAGACTCTGTCTCAAAAAAAAAAAAAAAAAAAAGGCATCCCCAGCCCAGAAATTTTTTTTTTAATTTCAGTTCATCCATAGATATTGTTTTGGAAAAATATATGCGCAGTACCTATACCTGACAATGTACTTGTATATTAAATATGTAAACAACTTCTACAAATCAACAGTAAAAAAAAAAAAAACCTGTGTAAAAAATGAGGCACAGAGGAATGTATCTAACCTTCAATATCTTTAGTACTCAGGGGAATGCAAATGGAGATCACAATATCACCACACATCCACTAGAACGGCTAAAGCAAAAAGTCTAACACCACCAAATGGTTTGTGAAAATACAGGAAACAGAGCACTAATATATTGCCATGGGAGATATAAAATAGTACAACCACTTTGGAGAACTTTCTCAGCTTTTTAAAAAGCTTAATATTTACTTACCATATGACCCAATAGTTTCATTGCTCAATATTATTTAGCCAAGAAAAATGAAAACATGTCCACACAAAGACTTGCACAGGGCTTGGAGGTATAGTTCACTGATAGAGCACTTGACTGACTTGAGGAAGGCCCTGAGTTCAATTCCTAGCATCATCACAAAAAAGACTTGTACATGAATCTCTATTTATAATAGCCTAAAACCAAAAACAACAGAAGAATGGACAAATTGCAGTTATATATAAAGTAAAATACTATTCAACACTAAGAAGTAATGAAGTACTTATGCATGAAACAATATGGATAAATCATGAATACAGTATACTGAATAAAAGATACCAGATACAAAGGAGTATTGCAGGAATCCATCTATATGAAACTGAAGAACAAATAAAGCTAATCTATGGAAATAAAAATCAGAAAGACATTGTGTGGGAATTAGAAGATAATTAACTGGAAAGAGGCACAAGGGACCTTTCTAGGATAATGGAAATGAGCCAAATCTTGTTCTGTGTAGTAATTACATGGGTATATATAATTGTTAAAACTCTTCAAATTAAACTTTTAAGATATGTTTGATATACTTTATATAAATTTTACCCCAGCATACCCCAACTCCCTCTTCTAAAAGAACCATTTTATTAGTTTGATTTGAATACCAGGCCATTTTCTATGAATTTCATACACATACATGTACATATGGAAATATTGTTAAAGGGTATTATGTGGTGCATGTTTTGCAACTTGTTTTTCACTCAACAGCATACTTGGGGCTCTTTCTGTGTCAACTAATGTAGATATTTTTAACTCTTTAGCCATTCCTCTCCTGAGAAGCATTTATGTTTTCTTTCATTTTTAGAAGTAAAAAATAATGCTGTAAAAATTATCTTTGCAATTTTGCCAATCAGATAACTGATAGGTGGTATACTAATATTATACATTATATTTTGCTAAGTGGTGCATAGGTTTACATGTTTATCGGTCATTTGTAGCTCTGTAAATTGCCTGTTTATATACTTAACCTATTTTCCTGTTCTATTATCTTTTTTAATAGACTCTCTTTAAAATATTTTTTCAGTTGTCAATAGACCTTTATTTTATTTATATGTAGTGCTGAGAATTGAACCCAGGGCCTCACACACACTAGGCAAGCCCTCTACCACTGAGTCACAACCCCAGCCTGCTGTTCTATAATCTTTACCTTACTGTTGTTCCAGAAGGGCTGTATTTAATGTTGATAGTACTTTTTTCTTTGTTTTATAAGTTGCAAATATTTTCTCCCAGTCTGTAGCTTGTGAGTGTGTGTGTGTGTGTGTGTGTGTGTGTTTGTGTATGCGCCATGCTGGAGTCAAACTCAGGGCCTCACACATACCAGACAAGCACTCCATCACTGAGCAGCATCCCCAGCCCTTGTAGCTTCTTTTAATAATGGTTATGTTGTCTTTACATATATTGAAATTTTTCCATTTTGAAGTAGGTAAATTCATCAGTCTTTGCATCTATGGTTTTTTTCCCACCTCAACTGAGTCTTATGTAAAATACTCTCTTATTCTATGGTTATAATACTATTATACATTTATATAATTCATTTTTTCCTGATACATAACTAGTTTCCCAAAGGAATTTACTGATGAGACCATACTGCTCTCAACCACTTGAAATATAACCTTTACCATATACTTTATTCTCATATATACTTGGATCTATATGTGAATACATAGGTTAAACATAAATATCATATCTTATGTACTATTTTGTAATGTGCTTTTCCTCAAATTAATTTAGATATTTAACATCTAACCAACATGTTTTTAAAAAGTTTTAGTTGTCAATGGACCTTTATTTTATTTATTTTTATGTGGTTCTGGGGATTGAACTCAGTGCCCCACACATACTAGGCAAGTGCTCAACCACTGAGCCATAATCCCAGCCCCTAAACCAATTATTTTTTAAGTGTCACCCAAAGAAACAGTTCAAACTGGGACAGAATCACTTCTATTTTCTAAACTATTGGAATGAACAAAACTAAGACAACAAAATCTTCAGATAGATTGTTTGATGGTTTATTTCCACATTCTCAGGAGCAATCAGTTTTATTATAAGAGAGTGGTTAGGCAATTTCCTGCTTTCCAGTAGAAACCATATTTCAGGTAACCCCAAACCCCATTTAATGAAGAAAAAAAGTGTCATTCTATATTAGAAGAATGTTGACTAATAAACATCAAAGACTGATAGAGTACACTTATAATCCCACCCATTTAGGGGATTAGGAAGAAGAAAGGCAAGTTCAAGTCCAATCCTGGAAATTTTGTGAGACCCTGTCTCAAAATAAAACATAAAAGGTCTGGGGTGTAGCTCAGTGGTTAAGCATCCCTGGGTTCAATTGCCAGTACAAAGAAGAAAGAGAAGGAGAAGGAGGAGGATAAGTTGCAAAAGTTATCATTTTGTTATACCCCCTCAATAAAATAATTGATAAAGACAAGGAGGCAAGGATAATTTTAGATTCTTGAATGTAGTCATGAGGGGGAAAACATGTCTTTGCAAAAGAAGAATTATACCACCACAAACTTAACCCAGTATTTGTAACTTCTTTTTTTAAAATATTTTTTTTCAGTTTTAGGTGGACAAAATACCTTTATTTATTTATATGTGGTGCTGAGGATCGAACCCAGGACCTCACACATGCTAGTCAAGAGCTCTACCACTGAGCCACAACCCCAGCCCTTGTATCTTCTTCAGATAGATTGTTGATGGTTTATTTCCAAGCTTTCTTAAATCCACAGGTTGATTGATATATTTTTTAAGTCTGGTATACCATGAAGTTCATTTTTTTGAAGTTTAAAGTTCTATGAGTTTTGACAAGTACATGAAGTCATATAGCTAATGCCATAGTGAAGATATAGAATATTTTTGGTTGTCTCTCCCTCTGGAGGTGGCCCACATTCTCCCTTTAATGTGTATCAACTTTCCTGAATAAACTTGCATCTATGCCTTTGACTGGCACTTGCTGAAATTCTTTTTGATCATGTAGGTCAAGCACTCCACTGGTCCTAAGTCAAGCTCCTCCTTCTCTCTGGGAACTCCTGGGACCCTTCTCTGGAGACATCTTTTCTCCCACAACATCTCTTGGTGGCTGATAGAGGAATCTTCAGAGGCATCGACTTCACATGATCCCTACCCTATGAACACCTCAACTTGTCACCTGCCAACTGCCAGCATGAGTTAAACACCCTTAATTGGCCATGCCCTACCCCATAGAGAACAAAGACTTTGGGTCATTTCCCCTTCAACTTTGCCCTCTTCCAGCAGGATGCAGCCAGAGTGAGTTGACATTCAATATCCTAAAAGAATTTAGCCACCCAAAGTCCTAGAGAAGGGAAGATAGAGGTCATACAGATTTGAGTGGTGGGAACATGAATTATTCCCTTAAAAGAATAATACTATAAAGTGGGCCCACTGTCCTGGCCCCTGTATAATTTCACTTTTAAAAAGCAGTATACCTACAGGCCTGCCTGGCTTAAGAGGACAGGATATGTTGTATTCTTCAGTAAACTACCTGTTAGCTGCAGGAGAAATTCAGGCCCCAAAATGCTGATAAGAAGAGCACAAATTACCTTGAAGTGGGGAATTGTGTGAACCTTACACAGACCAGATCCTGGAACTCAGGGAGAAAAGGATAATTTCCCCTAACCACAAATCTGTAAGAACAGGTTCCAATTAGAACTGGTCAGCATGGACCAAAGTGACTTAGAGTTCTCATGGCAGTAGGTATTTGAAAGTCTGATGTCATCCTGCTGTCAGTCAAAAGTCAAGAGGTGGACCTGGGTGGAACTATCTGGAAATTTCCCTGGGTCCCCCAACAAAACTGGAGGGCAGGAAAGGCATACTCTCCCTCTCCTCTCTGAGAGGACCCACTTTTTCCCATTTTCTATCCCTTCTAATAAACTCATACCTGTAACTCTGGGGGGGGGGGGAGTCCATATTATGAGATGTGTATAGGCAAATAAAAACTGTTAAAGGTTTTTTAAAAAGATATAGAATATTTTCATCATGCTGCAAAGTTCCCTTGTGCCCTATATAGTTAATCCTCTCCTGAACCTCATCCCCTGGAAACCACTGATATCATTTCTGCCACTACAATTTTGCTTTTTTTAAAATGTCATACAAGTGAAATCTGTCTTTTATATCTGAGTTTCATTTAGCATAGTGCTTTTGGTTTCCATCCATGTTGTTGCTTATATTAATAGCTTGATCTTTTTATTGCTGAACACAATTTGTTTATTCATTCACCAGTTGATGGATATTTTGGTTGTTTCCAGGTTGAGCCAATTACTAATGAAGCTGCTATAAACATTTGCATATAAGTTTTTGTGTTAGCTTATGTTTTTATTTCCCTTGTGTAAATTCTTGAGAATGGAATCGTTGTGTCATATGGAAAAGGCATGTTTAATTATAAAAAACTTGTTTTCCAAAGTGCCTATATCATTTTACATTCCTACCAAAATTATATAAGAGTTTCAGTTATTCAAATCCTCAACTATACTTGGTGTTTAAGACACTCTGGCTATTCTAATCTTTTGCCAGTATTATGTAATTCAGTTGTGTGCTAGCTTATTATTGAATTTCATAAATTATTTATATATTCATATACGAGTCCCTTATTAGCTTTGTTGATTTTCAAATATTTTATATCAGTCCATGGTTTGGCTTTTCATTTTCTTAATAGCTTCTTTAAAAACAGCAGTAGTTTTAATTTTTATAAATCTACCTTATGTATTTACTATTTATGGTTTGTGTTCTGTGTGTCTTAGCAAAAAACAAAAAAAAAAAAACTTTTTGCCTAACACAAGATCACAGAGATTTCATTATTATGTTTTCTTCTAAACATTGTGTAGTCTAAGTGCTTACATTTTAGCTCAATGATACATTTTTGGTTAATTTTTGTTAAGGTATGAGGTATGAGTCAAGGTTCTTTCTTTCTATATGGGTGTCCAATTATTCCAGTACCATTTGTTGAAAAGATTATTATTCATCTACTAACTTATGTTAGCATATTTGCTGAAAATCAATTGGCCAAATATGTGGGTTTCTGAACTTCTATTCTGTTTCAATGATCTATATGTCTATCTATCCCCTAAATCACATTCTTGTTTTCTGTATTTTACAGTAAGTCTCAAAATAATGTAGTGTGATTTTGATCTTTATTTCAAAAATTTTTAGCCCTCATTTTATATTTATTGGTTCTTTTTAGTTATACATGACAGTAGAATTCATTTTGATATAATTATACAAGCATGGAACATGTCTTATTCTAATTAGGACCCCAGTTTAATGGATGTACACAATGTGGGAGTCTCTATGTCTTATTCATTCCACTGTTATTCTTTTGGCTACTCTAAGCTATTTCAGAATCAGCTTTTCAATCTCTACCCCATAAAGGCCTGCTGTGATTTCATATACTACAAATTTTGAAATACCATAATTTAATTATTATTCATGTCAAAATATTTTCTAATTCCATTTTATTTCTTACTTGACATTTAGATTATTTAGAAATATATTTCTTTTAATTTCAAAACATAACAATTTCTAATTTGAGGGTCAATGTTTGCTGTTTGTTGAGACTTGCTTTATGCTCTTTGTGTAGTCAAATATTATAGACATTCTATTTCTACCTAAAAAGAAATTGTATTCTGCAGTTTTAGAGTGGAGAGTTGTATATTTGTCTCTTATTTTAACTTATTAATTATTCTGTGCAAATATTTTGTATTCAAGCTGATTTTGTTATTATTTATCAATACTGAGAAAATTTTATTTAAAATACCCCATTATGTTTATGCAATGAAATACTACACAATAATAATGAAGAAACTATACTCACATATACCAAATTGATGATTAATGGATATTTGACATTGAGTAAAAAAAAAAGGTAGAAACAAAAGAGTATATAGTGGATGATTCCATTTAGATAAAATTCAAAAATAGACAAAACTAATATGTGCTTTTGGAAGTTTAAATAATGGTCATACTTTGTAGGGGGAGTGGTTTAGAGAATAGAGCAGGACACCAGTGGGATTTCAGGGTGCTTGTAGTACTCTTTCCTAACCTGGGCTCTGGCTACATCAATATGCTTATTTTGTGAAAATTTATCAAGACATGTACTTATGATTTATGCACTTTCCTGCTGTACTTCCAAAAAATTACTTTAAAAAATAGTCATTGGGCATGGTGGCTCGCTCTTGTAATTGCAGTTATTCAGGAAGGTGAGGCTGGAGGATCATAAGTTCAGGGCCATCCTGAGAAATTTAGAGAGATATTGTCTCAAAACTAAAAATAAGGGGATGTAGTTCAGTGGTGGTGCACCACTGGGTTCAATCAATAGTACCACTAAAGTAATTAATTAATTAAATAGTCAACCTCACTAGTGATCAAGAATCTACAAATTCAAATGACAAAGAAATACTATATATTCTCACAGAAATTATAATTCTCAATATTTGTGAGAATTGCAAGATTCTTAGCATGATTTTTTGGAGTATAAACTGGTATGATTTTTGGATCACATTATGATTATATAATTAAAAAGTTTTAAAATATGTCACTGAATTCAAAAATTAATTTCTGGAACATCATACCAGAGAAATGAAGGACAGATGCACAAAGGTATATCTTCAAGGAAGTTCATTGCATTATTGCTTATAATTCCATAATTCTAAACCACTTGATATCCAATATGGCATAGGTGAAAGAAATCATTACACTTTCATATAATAGAGAACAATTCAGCCTTTAAAAACTGTAACAGAAGCTGGACATGATATCACACACCTGTAACCCCAGGAACTAGAGAGGCTGAGGCTGGAGGATGGCAACTTCAAGACAAGCTTCAGCAACTTAATGAGACCTTGTCTCAAAATAAAAAAATAAGTTCAATCCTCAGCACCACATAAAAATAAAATAAAGGCATTCTGTCCATCTACAACTACAAAAAAATAAAAATAAAAAGGGCTGGGGATGTAGCTCAAAGATAGAGTGTCCCTGAGTTTAATTTCCAGTACTGTGAATTTTTTTAATTAATTAATTAATTTAATTTCAATGAAAACTATAAATTTTTTTACATAGAAAGGTATATATTGTATACATTATTTTCAAGTAAACATGGGTAGTAAGATAGCATTATGTTATATTATTATTCAAATGCACATACATATAGACTGTATACACAAAAACACACAGGAAAATATATTTGTGTTGGATATATTCAATAAAATGTTACCAAGTTTCTCTAATAGGGACTTAAATTGTGGGGTTATTTTTTCCTATTTGGTTTCCCAATTTTTATTCTGTGTTTATATAATAAAAATAGTTTTCAAATTCTCCCACTGTTACTGTGGATTTTTCTACTTATCTAATAGTGCTATCAAATTTTGCCTTTTATGTTTTGAAGCTATTTTACTAGAAACTTGCGAGTTTGGCATTATTTTATTTTCCTGGTAAATTGACTCTTTTGTCATTATGAAATGTTCCTTTTTGTCTTTACTCCTGCTTCTCGTTTTAAAATCTATTTTATCTGATATTACTACAACTATATTCACTTTCTTTTATTAATATTTGCCTGGCACATCTTTGTTCCATTATTTTACTTCACCTTTTGAGGCTTTATCTTAAAGTGGATCTCTTCTAACCAACATGTAGTTATTTTTTAATTCAGCCTGACAAAATTTTGTCTTTTAATTGGAATGCTTAAGATGTTTACCTATAACATAATCACTGGTATATCTGGGCTTAGATCTGTCATCTTACTGTTTGCTTTCTATTTGCTCTGCCTGTTCAATGTTGCTTTTTCTTTTTCTCTCTTGCCCTTTTTTAGACTGTTGAATGATCTTTTACAATTCTAATTTACCTATTATCTTGTTAATTATATGTTTCATTTTTATTCATGTAGTAGTTACCCAAGAGATTAGAAAATACATTCTAGATATTACTCATCTAATATAAATAATTTTACCACACTGCTTGACTATAGAATGCTCCTAAATAAACATTAGATCCTTTGTGTGCACTTCCTACTCTGGTCTGTAATTCCAAAGCCTATGCTTTTTCCTCTAGATATCACTTCCTTGGAGACCAAGTGACGTTGATGCTTATGACTTGGACCTTTAAAACAAAGAAATGGATTTCATGTACATGAGAGAAGGTGAACTAGTATCAATATGAATGTGTCATTTCATAATATGTGTGCACCATTCCAATCATATGTAACACAGCTATATCCTGAGCCCTAGATGTCCAAAATCTAAAGGAGAGGCAATGGGATAAAATTGTGAAATTGTGCCTATTGAAGCTAGAGTAAGATGAAACCTGAAAATGTTTTTACCCTGTCTTGATATATCTTAATTTATAGGTATAATTTGACATTCTTGAATCCTCCACTAGATGTCAACAAACCCCACAAACAGGTAGTCTGTTCCAGTGGTGGGATTGTAGGTGTTTATTCTTTCTCTTCCTGTTTTCTGTTTTCATGTATTTTTGCAAGTGTTTTACAAAGAATATGTGTCATTAAGATGCTAGGGAAAAAATGAAATTAATAGGAGAGCCCCTTATCCATTCCTCTTTGTTACTGACCAAAATAATACTGTTCACTGTGACTACCAAGCTATCACCAAGTCTCCTCCTTCTATAACCCCAATGTCTTTCCCAAAGATTGATTCCTACTCTAAGACTCAGTTTTCACATCCTTAAAATGAGAATGACAATCCTTCTTCAAAGAGTTGATCAAATATGTCACTATGTATATGCAAGGTCTGCCCATTTGGTCCCCAAACTATTAGAGAGGCACACAAAGAACATAAGAGTCCCTTGAAGGAGCAGCCCATGATTCAATTTGCCAAGAACACAGAGGACTTGGGAGACAGGGCTAGAAATCTATTCAGGATCCACTGAGTGGGGAATATTGAATGCCAGGTGGGGAATGAGTTTGTAGTTCACTTGGTAGGTAGTGGATTGCTTCTGACAGTGTTTGTGTAATGATATAAGAGCCAGATTCAGGGCTTGGGTTGTGACTCAGTGGGAGAGTGCTTGGCTCACATGTGTGAGGCACCAGGTTTGGTTCTCAGTAACACATATAAAAAATAAATAAATAAAGTTCCATCAACAACTAATAAAAATATTTTTTAAAAAAGAGCCAGATTCAGAGAAACAGCTATGGGTGACTACATGTAAAGTGGCCTAGAAAGAGTGTTAAATCAAACTTTTGAGACTAAGAAGTCCCTGAAAATAAAGTTTTTATTGAGTTATACAGATGCTAGTCCAAAGATGAAGGGCATGACTTATGACAAATTCCCTATGCTACTAGTAGCATGGCCAAATAGAAATATCTGCTAGAAAAATGTCCACTAGACCTAAGATGCTGGGGTGTTTTATAATATAATATTGCTGAGAAGAAACATAAATCATTTACATTCAACCTACATTGGCTGTAGATAAGAGGAACAGGACAACATGAAATAGGTAAAGTCCAGGATTAGGAAATTAGCCCATTAAGAGAAGCTTTTGCTAGTTTTTGGTTTATTGATTTGAATAACAGAATGCAAGGTAGCCTTGCTGGGTAATCTGCAGCATTCAGGAAAGGAATATAGAGGTTTTTCCCTCCCTCCCTCCCTCCCTTCCTTCCTTCCTTCCTCTCTGATTTAGCTTGAAGCTGTGAGTTAAAATGACCTTCTCTTATGTCCTTCTTCCCTCCACTCTCAGGCTTATAACTTCATTTAGTACATCTCAGAATTGTTTTCTTATCAAGAGGCAAGTGGAAATAAGGGATGAAAAACTGTTATAGGAGTATGGTATTTGAGGGGCCTGAGTCACATGTTCTTTCCAGGAAGTTCTCTCTATAGTGTGGACAGATTATGCAACCTTGACAGAGAGAGAAAGAAAAATGTATGTGAAACTGAATACATATATCCTTTTAATTTTTGTTGTATAAAAATTTACCTCAAAATTTGAAATATAAATTATAGGAAACATTAAACAAACCTCCCCCCCAAATTAAAACACTATTTGTGTCTGGGGATATAGCTCAGTGGTAAAACACTGGTCTGAGTATCATCTCCAGCAATGGGAAAAATAAAAACTCTATTTGTATCATTCTATGTATACTGTTTTATAAGTAAATTTAAAAATAACATGTTGTTTCTTCTAAAAAATGTGACTGCCAGAGAGAGAGAGGGAGAGAGAGAGAGAGAGGGAGGGAGGGAGAGAGAGAGGGAGAGAGAGAGAGAGGGAGAGAGAGAGAGAATATGAAGATAGATGTTACCTGGTGATGAGAAACAGGATTGCAGTTCTGAAAGCCTCAAGACAGGAAGCTTTGCAAGGGGAGGAGGGAGTGAGGGAGGGGCTTGGACTTCCTGACATCAGCCAGATCTTTCTGGAATTTACCACCCACTGGCAGCAATCCTCTGAATAAAGGATTTTCTTTGGTCTCTAAGCCCCAAAAGTAGACATCCACTTCCACTTTCTGCCTGAGCTGAAGAGAAAGCTTCATGTGTTAGTGTGTAATTATTTGGGATGATGAAGCTTGAGATGTAGAAACACACATACTCACAGATCACTGCCAAAATAATTGCTTTACTCTGTACTTTTCCCAACAAACCAGTATATTGTACCCACATTGCCAAAACATAACATGTGTACATGATTTTTGTCAGTCAGGTTACAGATTATTGCTTTCAACAAATTTCTATTGTAGTGTATTTTCCTGATTACAAAATTTCAAAAGAGACAAAAAGTTATAAGTGTAAATTGAACTTATCCTGTCGTCCCATCTGCCTGACTCTCCCTCCCTGTCGCAAAGATATTTATTAAAAATACATGCATGTTCCCCTATATATGTTTCTCAGTATGTAATTTACTTATAAAGAATAACATCTACATAAAATATATAAAAATATACATATTCTTCAAAATTATTACCATAACAGAAAACCTTAAAGCCTTATCTCCCAAATTTCCTGAAAAACTATTTTTCTGCAACTGAGCTATCTTATAAAAGTAGAAACTGAGGAACTGGTCCCAAAGCCTGGACAGATGTCAGCAAGGGTTGAAAACTGCAATTATAACATTGCACATTGCTAGCACAACCTAACTGAATCAGTTTTTGTTTATAGAAACAAAAACCAGGAAATATATTTCCTGGTTTTTGTTTCTATAAATTATAACAATTTCTGGAAGGCCTCTGGAAGTAGATTAGCTGCCTTCCAAGTTTGAGCCAAACTACAATTATATTCATTTTTCTTTTTTACATTCCTTGCTTATTTCTTGTACAGGTGAGCAATTGGATCCAGTCAGTCAGAACCCCAGCAGGGCCTCTGATTTGGGATGCTGATAACATTATAATGTTATGTATATACATTCTGCAATTTGCCTATTTCATTTAATGTGATATATCTTATGTTTACTACCTAATGTTTATGGGTAAAAGTATTGCTCTGTTTCACTTTGCTTTGTTTTACTTGTTAGTGCTTAGGATGGCACCCAGGGCCTTATCATGCTAGGCAAGCACACTACCAGGGAGCTACATCCCCAGTTCACAGATATTACTCTTTAAGTGAATTTTCTGTTAACATCATTGACTTACCTGTCACTTGGTAAGTCAGTGTGCCTAAAATATTACAGGTATGAACCCCATATAGTTTGCAAATATTCTACATTTCACATAACTTTTTACCTGTTTTTTCCTGCCATACACAGTATTTGAAAATTTTTCAATAATATTGTTAATTAAAATTTTACAGCTTTTAAATATAAAATTATTAAAAAAAATTTTAAATAAATAATATATCACAAAAACAGAAAATAATAAATGTTGGTGGGGATGTGGAACACTTGAATATTGACAGCAGGAACATAAAATGGTGTAGCCTCTGTGGACAACAACATGGTAGTTCCCAAAAAAATTAGGCATAGAATTATCACATGATCCAGTAATTACACTTCTGGGTACATACACAAAAGAAGTGAAAGAAGAGACTCAAACAGATGCTTTTGCACCCGTGTTCAGGGCAGCATTGCTCACATTATCCAAACAGCAGAAACAACCCAGATGTCCATGGACAGATGAATAGACAAACAAAACATGATAATCCACACAATGAAATTTTTTTGGCTTTAAAAAGGAAGGGAAGTCTGCTAGATGCTATAATATAGGTGAGCCTCAAAGAAAAACCTCTATAAAAGAAGTCAGATACCTGGGAGAGGTGGAGAAATAGGAAGTTATCATTTAATGGGTATAAGATCTCAAATATGTAAGATAAAGAGGTTTGGAGATGGATGGTGATGGTGGCCACAGAAAGTGTGGATGTATGGAGGCATTGGGGATTGAACTCAGGGCCTTGTGCATGCTAGGCAAGGATCCTACCACCAAGCTACACCCACAAGCCAATGAGAATGTACTTAATGCCACTAAACTCTAAACTTGAAAATTATTATTTTTATGTACATATATGTAGTGTGTGTATATGTATGTGTGTGTGTGCTATTTACATTTTCAAAATAAATGAAAAAAGATATCATAACAGAAATTGAACAATCACCTGACAGAAATGAGAGAGATTAGAGCACTGGAAGGTCTGGGGCTTCAGGACCCAAAGGGAAAAAAAGCTTTAGAGTAATTCTAGCTTTAACTACTGTCCTTAGCCTCTCCAATTCTCGGTTCACACTCAAGGATGGGAGTTACACAAATACACAAACATTTGGAGGTAGTCTTAGAGGCCACTTAGCCCACTTTTCTATATTGGCTACTGGGAGTGCATCATAAATAATGAGAATTAGCCACATAGAATTTGCAAATATTTTCTGTAGCCATCTCAGACAAGCTTTACTGAATTTTTTGCCATACACTATGTTTTAAAATTGTTGATAAAAATATAATTAAAAAGTAATACGCTCACTATTTTAAAAATTTAATACCTGACCAGCATCAATTGCCCAGGGAGATTAATCAGAGCCCTTGAGGCTTCCAGACACAAGGGGAAAATCTTTAGAGTAATTCCAGTTTTCAATATTAAGTAGGCTTTAGAAAGCAGTTTCCTTGATTTACCTAACCTCTCCCAAACCTCTACACCGTTATCAGAATTATGGATTTAACTTGAATAGCTGTTAAGATCAAGGGAGATCTTAGGATCCAGGAGCTTAATTTCTCACCCACAGGACTTTCTCGAGTGGGAAATGTAATAAAACTGCCAGTGCCCACATGAGCTGTTCTAAGAACCAGTGAGTGACTGATCCCCTCACACTTTAAATGAGAAACATAATGCCCCCACTGCCTGAGTGTGTGGCTGAGGTCATGAACCTGGGTAGTCTACACACTGTGACCCCTTTGCTTTGACCCCAGGCCATGTACCTCCACCAGCCCTCTCAGCTCAGTGCGACTCTCCAGTAGTCTATAAAGGGAAGCACTATTTTTCTTTGTTTATGTATTACCTATATTAGTGATTCTCAAACTGTGGTCCCTGGACTACCAGCAGTAATATCACCTGGGAACTTCTTAGAAATGCAAATACTTGGGTTTCACCCAGATGAACTGAATCAGAAGCTCTAGGGGTAAAGCCCAGGAACTTGTTTATACACCCTACAGGTGATACATGCCGAAGTTTGAGAATCTCTGCTCTAATCTATTAATAACTGATAGAGTTTTATTTGTTATCATCTTACCTGAGCCTGTCTCCTCAGTGGAACTGACAATTTTCTCTCTTTCATGAAGGCAGTGGGAGGAGGGAAATTGAAGGAAAACCTAAATAAACTGTTTTTTTTCTAGGTTCACTTGCTGTTATTTTCTTGCTTTTAGATTTCTTTAAAAATAACTAATTCTGGAGGTCATGCAGCTAAGCTATAAATTATTATTCTCCCACTAGCTTTACTGTAGATAACATCTCTGAAGGGTGAGTCATGATAGGTTGCCTAGGTTACTATTCAAGGACTTAAAGCCTGCTTTTATCAAAACCACTTGGGCCTGTGCATGTGACCAGTGGGTGACCTTTTGATGTTTGGGAGGCCAAAAACTCCACTTTCCCATCATGCTAACACTGCCATTTCCTGAACATGTGTTCTGTGAAGAGTCAGGAGATCAATTAGGCATGCATGGACCATTGGTTTACTTCACCTCCAATCGCCTTTCCCCGTGCTTTAAATCCCCCTGTTTCTTTATCCCACAAGTATATACAAATTCTATTCTTGGGGCAATGAATTCGAGACATGGATGTCTATCTCCATATCCAGATGTCTTGTCAATAAAAACTTCCTCCTTTGCAAAACTCTGTGATTGGTATTCTGTGTAGTGGGCAAAACAGAACTGATTCAGTAACAGTGTGAGTAATAGATTGGAAATACTATGCAGATGGTATCTGGTGATACCTCTGCTATAAGAAGAATTACTTTCTGGGACTAAGAAAATAATATAATAAAAAAATCTTTATTTGATTTTCTTTTTTTTTTTAATGTGCTTTCTTGTCATCCTTTATCTTCTGGGTGTCTCTAAGAGAAAAAAATAATGATAAAATCTACAAAGAATGTCTGGCACAAAATAGGACTTTAACAAATGTTGTCCTGGACCATCCCGCTTTCTCATATAAAGTTATGACTTTGACATAAAATGCATAGAACATAGCTATCATAGACAACTTCTAGAACTATAAGCAAGAAATGAAATATACACACATTTCCATAATGTATGTCTTCATTGCAAGATGAGTTCTAAGAAAAGAAAATACTCCCACCATTTATTTTAATTCCAGGTGCTTACTTGACTCTGTTCAGTTACTTCTAGTTCAACATTGGATAGGAACTATCCTGCCTGATCAGTCTGGCTAGAGGTTTATCAATTCTCAGTCAGGGCACCTGTCAGTCAAAGCAGTAGTAGCCAACCAGAGTCTCCAGGCTAATACAAACATTGCCATCATGCCCAGAATACTGTTTGGAACAGAAAAGTCACTCAGTATATGGGAATAAATAAGTGAATGTCCTGGGCTCAGTCTCCAAATGATCACCAATCTCCTTGTGGTAGTGAGCTACAATTACAATTGTAATTACAATTACAATTACAGAAGCAGATTCTGAGCACCTTAGAATATCAGGCCCTATTATGTGTTTGGGATACATTAGTGAAGAAAATGAAGTCCATGCAACCAGGATTTAAGGTTTTAGAATATAAAAGACAAAACATACAACAATGAAATGCCCTATACACTATAATGTCAGGCTATGAATATGAATGTGAATACGTGGTTTAACACATGGAATTATTCCATCAACAGCTTGGAGAAATGGTTGATGCCAATTCTAGAGTATTTAATGTACACAATAAGTTTAAAATGTCTTGCTATACTACTTAGCAAAGAAGCTATCAAAGTTTACTGGTGGATTAAAGAATACTGAGGTCATGTCAAAAGTACACAGGAGAAGACCTAAAGAGGCTTTTTTTTTTTTTTTTTTTTTTTTGAGATGGGGTCTCACTAAATTGCTTAGGGCCTCACTAATTTGCTGGTGCTGGCTTTGAACTTGCAATCCTTCTCCCTCAGTCTCCTGAGCCATAGAATTACTGGCATGCACCAACATGTCTGGCTATTGAATGTGTTTTTAAAACTGTTGATATAGTACTCAGAAAAAAAAATATTTTATTTTGCTCGCTCCCTTCCCCTCCCTCCCCTCTGCCCTATCTAGAGTTCCTCAATTCCTCCCATGCTCCGTCTCCCAACCCAACTATGAGTCAGTCACCTTATATCAGAGAAAACATTGCCATTTGTTTTTTTGGGATTGGCTAACTCCACTTAGCATTAGCTTCTCCAACTGCATTCATTTACCTGCAAATGCCATGATTTTATTCTCTTTTGTTGCTGAGTAATATTCCATTGTGTATATATGCCATATTTTTAATCCATTCATCTACTGAAGGGCATTTAGGTTGGTTCCACAGTTTAGCTATTGTGAATTGTGCTGCTATAAACATTGATGTGGCTGTGTCCCTGTAGTATGCTGTTTTTAAGTCCTTTGGGTATAGACTGAGGAGAGGGACAGCTGGGTCAAATGGTGGTTCCATTCCAAGTTTGGCTGTCTATGAACAGCAAGCACCAAATAAAACTTTCCTCCTCTAAAAAAAGGAGGTAGTAGGAGTTCTTGCTAGAATGACACAACAAGATATTTGCTAATGGCAGACCAAGGGCAGTGGGCCATGGCCATGGCCTAGATAAGCAGAGGGCTCAGATGAACCTGACTAAAGTTTGGTCAAACAACGTATCTTATCTTAGTCCTTTGGGGCTGTAATAACAGAATACATTGCACTGGGTAATTTATTTTATTTTATTTTTTTTAAAGAGAGAGAGAGAGAATTTTTATTTTTTAGTTTTCGGCGGACACAGCATCTTTGTTTGTATGTGGTGCTGAGGATCGAACCCAGGCCGCACGCATGCCAGGCGAGCGGGCTACCGCTTGAGCCACATCCCCAGCCCCGCACTGGGTAATTTATAAAGAACAGACATTTTATTTCTTATGGGTCTGGAGGTTGAGAAGTCTAAGATCAAGGATCATCAGGACTGGCATCTGGTGAGGGATGCTCTCTACTTCCAAAATGGCACCTTGTTTCTGCATGCTCCACAGCAGAAAAACATTGCTTTCACATGGAAGAAGGGACAAAGGACAAGAAAGCACTCACTTTAACCTCTAACCTTTAGGGAGATGATTAAGATGTGAGGGCTTAGAAAAGGCTGCCTTTTCTAAGCCCTCACATCTTAATCATCTCCCTAAAGCCACACCTGTAAGTACTGTTGCATTGAGAGTTAGGTTTCAACATGAATTTTGGAGGGGACACAATTATTCAAACCCTAACAGTGTCTTTGCTAAGACATGATAGCCTGGAGAGAGGATGACATATTTGGGGGATGTCTGGGAAGTTTTTAGGAGGTGGAATATTGGTGTATAGATGGACTGTTCTCTTTGATGAGTTTTCCTTGCAGCATGGATCAGCCTTTGGTCAAAATTGAGCCAAATCGGGCTGGGGATATGGCTCAAGTGGTAGCGCGCTTGCCTTGCATGTGTGCGGCCAGGGTTCGATTCTCAGCACCACGTACAAACAAAGATGTTGTGTCCGCCGATAACTAAAAAATAAATATAAAAAAAAAATTGAGCCAAATCCTGTGTATTCTTAGAATATATCCCTGAGTTTCGGGACTTTACACTAGACATAAAGTCCTCTGAAATTGGAACCAAGAAAGCTGGGCAGAAAAAAAGCACACAAGAAAAGAGGGAGCTTGACCTGGGAAAGGCTGGCAGTCTTACATTCAGGGAATAATTCCAGCTATGGTTATTCACCAGAACTTAGGTCAGAAATCTGCTTTGGTAGTGTGGATCTGTGACCTTCAAGGCTGACTCATGTTCATACTCAGGAACCAACTGGGACTGGGAAGTTTTGAAAGAATTCAAGGAAAAACTTGCATAAGTCCACTTGTGGGTTGGTTCTCCTGGTGGGTACATGATTCCTGTATTGGGGGAGCCAAGAAAGGTGTTGGTTGTCACGCAACGCTGGTGCAACTGATGAAATGGATCCAACAGAAGTCTACTTTCAGTAGAGAATAGAGCCTCCAGGAAAGTTCTCCAGGCTACATCTGGAGAACTTTTGGGGAGACCTGACATAAGACTATTTTCAGGTCATATGTGTGGGGCAGGGTCTACTGCAAGAGAATTTAACTTGAAGGAAAACAGAACCAGGCACAAGGAACTCAGCTAAACAGAAAAACTTGTCATTAGGGAAATAGAACTATTCTAACAGCACTGAAATTTGAATTCCTATATGTGCCTGTTCCAACAGTTCATGGTTTAGTATAGGTAAATGGTTCGGAGAATAATAATTTCTGAGTAAGTCATGGTGATTCTTATATGTTCCCTCTTATTACCTATCTCTTCTTTCAGAAACCTAACTTCTGTCAGAGGGCTAAAGCCATGTATGTTCTGTGCATCTGTGTGTGCCGAGTACTGCTGTGTGGGGCAGCAGTGGCCCAAACAAAGGTCCACTCACAGTCACAATCTAACCCCTCACCTCCTCAGTGGAGTCCTGTATTCCACTAACCTGGTGACCCCATGGACGTGACTGTTTTGCATTCCCAAGATGTAATTACAATCCTGGGAGCAGGTTGTAAAAGGGATCTTATGACAGTCCCAGACTGATTATCAGTCACAGCAAATGGAATTCAATTCTGTCAGCAGCTCTGTTTCATAATAGCCTTTGGGGTTCATCTTGGAGAAGTCTTCCTTTTTCTAGGAATTCTCTCTAATGGAAAGGAGCTTCACTATGATAAAAGAAAAATTCTGAGGTGCCCTAAATTTTATTGCAGGGGACTGAAAGTGGAGGGGGGAGAAATAAAGGAAGTTAATCATTTAATAGCTGCAGGTGAAACTGTTTATGTTGAAATCTTGACCTAAATCCCATTCCTGCTGACCACCAAGGCCACAGCACCCTGAAACTTTCGTACTATTAACTCCAACCATTCCAGAAGCAATAAATATTTCTCCTTATGGACTTCCTTCCAATCCTATTGTCCCTCTTTTTTCTATAGCCTGTGTAGGTTTAATGTAAACAGGACTTACCTTCCCTAGGCTTATAAAAATTCTCCTAGCTCTAGATCTGGTGGGCATGTTTCCAGTTGCTATTGAGTCTTGCTTCTGATAGTTTGTGGAAGCTCATCTCAGGACTTGGTTCTTTTTCTAGCTAGAATCTGTAATGGTCAATTAAACCCTTTTATTTTATCGATTAGTCTCAAGAGTTTTAGTCTAACAATTTGTAAATGACTTTGTCATGCATCTCCTTATCAACTTGCAGGGACTGGTGAAGCAGAGATGTTCCACACTTACATGTAGCATTGCCTCTGTTTTCATTAAGGTTTCCTTTCAGGTTGAATGAATGAATGCAGGAATACATGAATGGATGAATGCTGGAATCCATGTATAAGCCAGTGGTTCTTTGCAGCGGAATCACCCTGAGCACTTGTTAAACTTGTAGGGCCACACTCCTGGAATTTCTGATTCAGTCCCTCTAGGATGAGAATTTGTGTTCTTAACAAGGCCCCAAGTCATATTGCTGATGATGATCCACAAACCACACTGACTGGCACAAGCCATTGTAGTGGCACCCTGTCCTCCACAGAAAAATTTAACTAAACTTCTCCAGAAATCTTCACTAAAATTGATTTTAGGACTATCAGCAAACAAGTCTCTACAAAAGAGTTCAATGTAGGTAAACTTCCTATTTTCCTGTTGTTCTATTTTACTTGGCCAGTGGCCTGGGAGAAATCAGCACTCCAGGTGCTGAATGCCCCTTTACTAGTTTTTCACAAATATTTGTCCAGTATAGTAGTTTGTTTGCAAGTGCAAAATGTGATAAAAAAGACAAATCCTTTAACAAGGCCTCTGGCCTTGAGCTGGAGCTTCACATAGATATCTACATTTCTAAGATAAAAGAAGTTACCAACTGGGCTCCATGGTAACAGCTGGCAGGGGGAGGAAAGAAAGGGGAGAAGAAACTCTCAGGTGTTGTCCTTGAAGGGTTAACTTGCCCAGAACAGTGAAAGAAAAAGCTGCTTTTATATGGACTTCTGCAGACTGTGAACTTCTGAGCCCTTCCCCTTACATGCTGGGTATAAAGTTCCGAAACTATCTGAACTTGGGGTTCAGGGAATTAATTGACTACTGAAAAAGCTGTACTCTCTGAACCTGGCTGCGCTAAATAAAACTGTTTCCTGCTATTGTAGGTGCTTTGACTCATCTTTCCCCTACAACACCATCATGGAGTTCTCTTTAGGCCTCAAATATTGTGGTCTGAGACTGCCAAGTGATTCCCACACAGTCTAAAATTATCCCCCAAGACTGGGGATATAACCTAGAAGTAAAATGCTTGCCTAGCATACATGAAGTCCTGGGTTCAATCCCCAGCACCATAAAACTAAAGTAAAATAAACCCTTTGACTCATTGTCTGAGAGTGTGGTGGGCTGCCAACCTTAGTTCCCAGCAAACTTTCCTAAATAATGTTAGATTTGAGAGCATTGGTTCACTGGTGGTGGTGGTGGTGATGATAATATATATGTGCATGCACCTGTGTTGTAGCCCTAATTGGTACTGCTATTCCATTACAGACCTCTAATGCTGACCACTAACTTTTTCCAGGTTCTCTCTCCTTTGCCTTTCTTAAAACCAAGAATTAACCAAGGAAGAAGGAAATGGCAGGTTGTCTGTTCCCTCAAGCCCTTGAGCAAGCTTACCAACATAAATAAATGAGAGGATCATGGGCTTGGAGCCAGGTACTTATGAGGTTTGCATGTAGGTTTTAACAGTTAGGTGATTTCCTAAAGCTTTTGGACTTATATGAGGCTTAGCTTCATTATCAATAAAGTTAGGATTATGACTTTTACCTTACAATATTATTGAGTGTATTAAATGAGAAACCCTGGGTGTGACATGGATTGTCAACTTGATCAGATTAAGAGACTTTTATGTGTGTCAAAGATGGTGTTTCCAGAGATTATTGACAAATGGGACAGAAAACTGAGAGTAGACCCACCCTGAATGTGGGCAATGCAACCCAATGGGCTGGGGGGTCTGGATGCAAGGAAAGCAAAGGAAGGTCCAATATACATACAGGCCATTCTCTTTCTCTCTTTTTTCCCTCTCTCTCTCCCTTCCGCCCTCCCTCCCTCCCTCTCCCCCCCCCTTTTTTTTCCTGGAGATTATGGGCCAGTGATATTAGATCTGCTTCAATAGTTTAGGTGAATAGTTTTGGTCTCAGGCAGACACCTTGGTTGATGGTGATTACAAAGGGATTGAGACAGAGAAAGGCTGGACTTTTTGGTCAGATTATCTTTATTAAGTATAGAACAATAAGAAATAAAATTAATGAATGGAGGTAGGGAAATGAAATTAATGAATAGAGATGGGGAAAATTGTTTTAGCCACATGTTAGCTGATCAAAACTAGTCCCTCTTCCCCAAACCAATATTCTTTTTCCTTATCTCCACATTCCAATAATGGTCATTATCTCACAGGGTTGTTTTGGCCCCCTATTAAAAACACTAACCCAATACAGGACCAATGAAACTCCACATCATGTACAACCACAAGAATGGGATCCTAATTAAGATAAGTTATACTCCACATATATATATATATCAAAATACATTCTACTGTTACGTATATCTAAAAAGAACAATTTTTTAAAAATTATACCAAAAAACCCATTAGCCCTGTGCTTGAAACAGAGCAATCATTCATCAAATATCAGTTCTCTTTCCACTGAACTTTCCCTAGAAGAAACAACTTTAGATCAACTAAATCACATAGCTAGCATAAAGAGCTCTAAAAAGGGACATTAAGAAAGGAAATAGCTGGGCACGGTGGCATATGCCTATAATCCCAGCAGCTCAGGAGGCTGAGACAGGAGGATCACGAGTTCAAAGCCAGCCTCAGCAAAAAGCAAGGCACTAAACAACTCAGTGAGACCCTGTCTCAAAATAAAATAAAAATAGGGCTGGGCATGTTGCTCAGTGGTACTGGAGTTCAATCCCCAGTACCGGAAAAAAAAAAAAAAAAGGAGGGAAATAAACAGGCATTTGTACTTTGTACTATGAAAGAAAAATCATAAACCTGATTTTATTTACTTGGGTGTCTTCCTGTTTTATTATGCCTCACAAGACAAGATACAGAGGATTGTCAGTGCCAGGCCTATCATTAACTTTAAGATCTTGATGGAGTCAAGATTCCTGTCCTCTTCTCCACAAGATAACAACAACTAATTATTTCAAACAGATCACCCAGGAATGTTGTGGAAGCCAAACATCTAGTAAGTAGTACAAAAGGGACTCAAAGGCAAATCTGCTTTTAGAGAAATACTACAAGAGAAGTGAGGACCCCCAAATAGCTATCTAATCCAAATGCATGGGAAAAGAAGGAATAAATAAACATTCCCAGGAGCTATCATTTAACCACAGACTTCTTTTATCCTACTTTCTTGAATAAATTGTCCTCTGCATTTTTTTAAATTTCAGGACCATGTGAATATCTGATTGACAGGACTGAAGACAGAATATGCATCAGTTCCTGACACATCATCAACTCTCTCCCAAAAGGATATACGAAATAATGAGAAACAAGAGAGATGTAGAAAAGGAGAAAGAAGAGGGTCAAAGGAAAGAGGAAAGAGACTGACAAAATCAGCTAGGCTTCTAAAAAAACTTGTTGAGAGACAGCATTCACATAGAAATGTGCACAAATCTTCATTGCACATCTTGATGTATTTGATATACATGTATACACTGGTATAACCAGATCAAAATGTAGAACATTTCCATCAATTTATAAGGTTCCCACATGCCCCTTCCCAGTTAATCCTTAGCTCTAGAAGTAACTATGGATCTAAATATTACAAATATATATTAATTTGCATTTCCTATAACATTCTATAAGTGGAATAATAAAGTATGTCATCTTTTCTTAATTTGGGACTGGGAATTGAACCCAGGGGTGCTTTATTATTGAGCTACTATCCCCAGTCTTTTTTATTCTTTATTTTGAGACAGCATCTTGCTAAGTCATTGAGGCTGACTTCAAATTTGTAATCCTCCTGCCTCCACCTTCTGATTAGCTGGGATTACAGGCATGTACCACTGTGTGTAATCTTTTTCTTAATCTGACTTCTTTCACTCAGTACGGTTATTTTGCATGTATTGAGAATATATTCATTTTCACTGTTAAGTAGTATTCTATTGTATGAGTGTGTCACCATTTTGTTTATACACTCACTTGTTTATGCACATTTGGGTTGTTTCCCGTTTGGGACAATTATGAATGAAGCTGCTAAGACCATCCGTGTATGAATCTGAATCGTAAGCTTTCATGTCTCTTAGATAAAATGATAAATTCTCTTAGAATTGTTGGGTTCTAGAGTAAACCTATGTTTGGCTATAGTAGATTTGTTAGGCCTCAGTCCCCTATCTAGCCTGGCTTTTAGACAAGTTAACTTAATTTTCCCCTCAAAATGGAAGTTGCATATTTCTTTACAGGAAATTGGAAAATACACCAAAGTAGAAAGGAGTGAAATTAAAATTAAAGCAAACTAGGTTTCAAATAAGCTCTCTCCTTTCTGGGATTTGGTGTTGACTATTAGCTGACTTGAGAATGTATAATAGCTAGAGATTTTCTGAAAAATGAACTGAGCACACTGTCAAGCATAAAATCGATTTACAAATCCATGCAGACACTGTCTATGAAAGAGTCAGAGACCAATATTCCATAAGGCCCAGTTTAGAAAAACTAACTTATTTTGCCCACAAAGGCAAACAAGTGCCAGCCTTCCTGAGCTTTCCCACTACAGAACACAAGGGGCAAAGGAACACACAACAGAATTTATTTTGCTCTGGGAACTTAGCTTTTGCTATTAGGAGAAAAATGCTAAGATCACATATAACATGTGCTACATTCACACAATGTAATACAGTATAGTCATTAAATGTGATTATGTAGATCTATGTTTAACAATGGTAAAGCATGATCAGGACCTATTTTTAGGACATAATTTAGTGTAATGGTTAGGATCATGGCTTTGCAACCAGATAATCTGGATTCAATACTTGCCTGCAAATCTAGCTTTTAACATGAAATAAATGTCATAGCATCAGGTGTGGTGGCACACACCTGTAATCCCAGCAATTCAAGAGGCTGAGGAAGGAGAATCGCAAGTACCAGGCCATCCTCAGCAAATTAGCAATACTATATATAAAAATAAAAATATAAAAAGGTCTGGGGATCTTGTTCAGAAGTAAAGTACCCCTGGGTCCAATACCTAGTACCAAAAAAATTTAAAAAGACAGCTTTGTTATACCTCCATTTCATCTTCTGTGAAAAGTGGGTAATAATAATAATAATAATATACCCACTTCATAGAGCTATTTTGAGGATTAAATAAAACACTAGAACATTTAGAAAAGCAATTTGAAAAATTAAATCTTGGTTCATAGTAAATTTATCATCAACAACCTGAAATGAATCATCAGTATTACTGAGCAGTCCTATATTTCTCTGGTCAACCAACAACCTGCCCTCATTCTTAGAACTCATTGAATCTTCTCCATTTTTTTCAAACTTCCAAACCCTCCTCCTTTTTATTCTCTCTACATGTGTATGACCACACTCCCATTTACAGAGAAAAAAATGAAGGGGGGCTTCAGAAGGTAGTTCCTTCTCATCTTCCCAACATCAAGCATAGATATTCCACAGATGTACACATCCTTATCAGTGGTCCCTTAAGTACAACAGAGATGCTCTTGCTTCCTACTGAACACTAATTCCTCCACTTGCTTTGGGCTACAGATCCTTCTCTTTGTCAGCAAACGTGCACTACAATATAATCTCTTCTCTCTGCTATATTTTCAACCACTCACTCCCAAAAGACACAACTATAAATTTTACACATCCACAAAATTAATCCCTATTTAAAGGCCTCTTAGCCAGGTGTGGTGGTGCATGTGTACAATACCAGCTACTTAGGAGGCTGAGGCAGGTTTGAGGCTAGCCTGAGCAATTTAGTGAGACCTGTCTTAAAATACTTTCAAAAAGGGAGAACTAGGGATGTACCTAAGTGGTAGAGTGCTGCTGGGTTCAATCCCCAGTACTGCAAAATAAATAAGTAGGCCTCCTTTGACCACTAATCTCATTCCTGCTACTATTGACTTTTCCACACACTCCACAGCCAAACTACTTCAAATAGTTGCCTATACTCTTTTGTTTCTGTTTCCTTATCAGTCCTTGTCTGCTACCCACACTCCAACCATTCCAATCCAGATTTCTGCCCCATTACTCCATAAAAATAAATCCGGCTAAGGTCACTAATGGCCTCCACATTTCCAAAAACAACACACACTCACCAGCGCACATATTTGAGTTCTCAGCACATGCACACTTGATAGTTCACTCCCTATTTCTTTTTTTTAAATAATTTCACTACCATATTTTTATACATTTATTCATTTTTTTAAAGAGAGAGGGGGGGAGAATTTTAATATTTATTTTTTAGTTTTCGGCAGACACAACATCTTTGTATGTGGTGCTGAGGATCGAACCTGGGCCGCACGCATGCCAGGCGAGCGTGCTACCGCTTGAGCCACATCCCCAGTCCACATTTATTTTGTTTATTCATTTTTATGTGGTGCTGAAAATCGAACCCAGTATCTCACATATGCTAGGCAAGTGCTCTATCACTGAGCCACAACCCCAGCCCTCCCACTCCCTATTTCTTGAAACAATCTCTTTGTTTTGTTTCAATGACTAAAGTCACTCCTACCATTCTTTTAAACCTCCATGGCTGCTCTTTCTCTCTCCTTTACAAGCTGATCCTCCTCTACTCACACGAAATACTGGATTTTCTCAAGGCTATTTCCTATCCTCTCCTACATTCTTACTCTGATACTCTGACCAACACCCCACACACCACTTCAACTACCACTTGAATACATATAGCTCACAATTTACATCTTCAGTCTAGAGTTCCCTTCTGAGCTCTAGATCTGTCCATCCAACTATCTATATGGCTTCTTTTGGGTGTTCTCAAGGGCACTTCCAATATAACACGTCTAAGACCAAACTCAGTGCTCTTCACCAAAATTGGTATTCAGTATCTCTGATCAGAAGCCCAAATATCCAGTTGTATAAGCCAAAAACTGAGAAGTCATCCTTGACCCTTCACTCTCCCTGTAAGTTTTAGAGGGAAAGTCAAAGTGCTGTTTTTCCTATTTTCTACTTTACTCAGTACAAATTGCTTCTGTGACCCCACTAAATTATGTCCTAAAAATAGGTCCTGATCATACTTTACCATTGTTAAACATAGATCTACATAATCACATTTAATGACTACACTGTATTATATTGTGTGAATGTAGCACATGTTATATGTGATCTTAGCATTTTTCTCCTAATAGGCAAAAGCTCACTTCCCAGAGCAGTTTTGGGTATTTAACAAACTAAGAGAAAGACAAATTATGTATTTATAATATCACACTTCCTTACCCCCAATTCCATTCCATTGCCAATTCCTATGGACTCTACCTCCTACATAACCCTAAAATATATATATTAGATGTGGAAAATGACAAACCCCCAAATAATATAGCCTGGGAAGCGGGAATGCAGAGAAAAGCAGCACATTGATGGCATTGATTCTTTCCCAGTACATTCTTTCCCAGTGACAGAATAATCCCTAGAAAGGAAGCCAAAGTATTGATCCTTCTCCAAATAAATCCGTTCCCAATGGCAGTACAATGGGACCCTGAAAGGAAAGAGATAAGCTCTGAACACTGACCCCAGATCCTCCATTCTTCTCCAAGTAAAAATATTGCCCAGCAAAAACAAATTTTTAAATTCTCACAAACCTGTTTCCTGGGTGCCCAAAACTGACCACTGACCCTAGGCATCCCCATCTTGCCCAGTAAGACAGACTACAAATTCCTAAGTGCCCCAAACTGACAAGCTCATTAATTAAGTCACCTCTCAGTATAACCTATATAAGCCCAGTCCCCTCCTTTTTCCAGTGGCTCATTTTCCACTAGGAGAGTGAGTCCATCAGAACTGACTCCATTCCTGAATAAAGGCTTTTGTTTGATCTGTGAAGTCTGTGTCCAGCTTCATCTTCTTGTGCTTACAAGATGAATGACCTCCATCTAAACCACAGCTACCCTAATCCAAGCTACTACCAGCACTACTCTAGATTGTTGCAATAGTTCCTAATGAGACTCCCCAATACATTGACTCCTTCCCAATACTTTGCCCATTCTGTAGCAAATATTTCTGTAGGGCAATATTTTCCAAAGACAAATCTGATTTTTTGTTCATACCCACAGAGTTTCCAATGGCTCTTAGGATATAGACAACACAGCTTAAGCTGGCTTCAAAGTCCCTGTCTAACCCTCACTTTCCATACTGGCATGGCCCATGAGTTCAATCCCTGGTTACCTCCCCCCCCCAATAAAAGAGCAATAAAAGCAGATTTTACTGAGTATACACTATTATAATAGAGGAAAAGATACTTCAGTATACAACTGAGCTCAATTCCAAATGCAATAATGATAAACTTTGATTTATAGACAAGAAGTTGAGTAAGTGGGTCAGTAGATGGAAGACTACTATGAGGAGCTATCAACAAAAGGGGGACTGTTACTAGAGTCAGGTCAAGGTGATCAGCTATAAAGAATTGGAAGATGAATTAGCCACCCCATATAGGTTTTGTTTTTTCATTTGTTTTTGCAGTGCTTGGGATTGAACTCAGGGCCACACATACAAGGCAAGGCCATCACTTTCATCTAAGCACAAAATGAGTGGGGGTGTAGCTTAGTCATAAAGCAAATGGGTAGATTGCCAGAAGCCCTGGGTTCTAGTCCCAGAACCACCACCACCACTACCACCACCACACACATACACACATACACACACACACACACACACACACACACAGGACTAAACTAAGTGGACAAGCAAAAATCAAAACCACTACATGTTAAATAATGCAGCTTGGGAGGCTGAAGCAGAAGGATTCCAAGATCAAAACCTGCCTCAGCAATTTAGTGAGGCCCTAAGTGACTTAGTGAGATCCTGTCTCCAAATAAAAAATAAAAAAGGTTGGGGATGTGGTTCAGTGGTTAAGCACTCTGGGGTTCAAACCATGGTACCAAAAAAAAAAAAAAAAAAAAAGATATAGAGAAGACAAATCAGCGTGGACTAAAGAGGGAATGAGGGTCAACAAAGAGAGGATATAAGAAGACATTTTAAGAATTTGCTGCAAAAAAAAAAAAATTAAATAGAAATGAAAAGGAAAGTAATATGAGAGAGAAGTAAACAAAATAACTAATATGTTTCGAGAACTTTTTGAAGTTCCAATATGGCCAGGCATGGTGCATGCCTGTAATCTCAATGACTTGGGAAATTGGGGTAGGAGGATCACATATTCGAGGCAAGCCTCAGCAATTTAGCAAGGCTCTATCTCAAAATAAAAAATAAAAAAAGGTTGGGGATGTCACTCAGTTGTAAAGTACCCCTGGGTTCAATCCCCAGTACCAAAAAACAAACAAAAACAAAAAAATCACAAATAAAGTTCCAATATAGTGTTGTGACAGTTGGTGAGCTGTTAGTCCTTGATCCAGTCAGCATTGAGGGTTTCTGGAACAGAAGGTAAAGATTAATCTCAAGGCATAAAAATTGTAACAACATTCCAATGAAAGTAAACATGGATCCAGCACCTATTGTGTACCAGACAAGTAAGTACCTCTGCGTAGGTCAAAGCAGCACTCTCTGCCGGAGTGAGGTAGCTGCGTTGCCTCCTAGCAAAAGCTCCCGGGGCTGCTCTTGGAGACGCCCTTCCCGCGAGGGGATCAGTCGGAGAAAACCATCTGAGTAGGCGCCTGGCACAAACAGGACGCGAGGAGAGCCCAGGGTCCTCCCTTCCCTTTTCCTGTCGCAAGGTTCCGCCGCTTCTTACCGTCTCCCCACTTCGTGGCGCCCAGTGGGACTAAAAGGAGCAAGAAGGGCCTGGGAAGAAGTGCGAGGTAATTAGGTATCCAGGCCTTTTCTGACACCAGGCAGTGGTTGACAAAAGTGATTACCTTCCCTCTCCAAGCTGTGCTAACACCAGAGTCCTCTTCCTCTCCCCCACCGACACCGCCATTCACCACGCTGACCACTCCCCATTTGCCGTTGCCGCCAGCGTGAGCCCCCGCCTAGTCGTAGCCGCCATTTCCCGGCAGCCTCTTCTCGGTCCCTTTGCCTGAAACAAAATATCCTGGGGGTTGGAGAGAGAGCTGTTCGAGGGCCTCTAGAAATCCTGAAGGGAGCGGAGAGAGGATTTCTTACCAAACTCTCTCGGCCCTCCCCCTTTCTCGTCCTCTTTTGTGGGATAGCGGTAGAGAAAGGGGACTGCTGGCTAGGGAGTGAGAGAGGAGGTGCAGGTTCCACTGTTGTCACCGCCACCCACACCCCACAGGTCACAGGGCGCCTCTACCTTTACATCATCCCATGTGGATCCAAAAGATGTCCTTCTCTTCCTTGCTCCATAAATGATTTCTACCTCCCCCCCCCAGCATCCTGCTTCTTTCCCCCAAGTTAGTTGATTCCCACCTTCCCCAAAACCGAGTTTCATTATCTCTAAAGTGGGTTTAACAATGAAACATAACAACTTGTGTAACATAAACAGGCCTTGTTCAAAGGAAGGGGAACAGGAAGAAGGAGGGAGAGAAACAACTCTATAAACAGGCCCTATTGGTGTCCAAGTAGATATCCTAACTGTAAGTAAAGAAGGAAATGGGAGAGGTGGCTCAACAGTAACACATGTTTATTCCGGATAAACCCACAAAAGGGGGGCCCTGTGGAGGCCAGGCCCAGTAGAGACTGAAACCTGTCCTCTGCTTACAGCCTGGGGTAGATATTGGTGAGTGGGGCATGCGGTTAGACCATTGCTAGGGAGTTGTTAGGAAAGAGTCCATATGTTTTCATAAGAAACCAGAAGTTTTCAGAATTTCAGTCCCAGATAACAATTTCCTTTCTTATAATGATGGAGTGTTTGGGTTTTCTTTGCATGACAAGGGAGTATTGTCTGGGGTTTAGGTCAGGCTGACTCAGAGTGAGGTGATTCTTGTTCTAAGATGGGATATTTTTCAAAATGGTGTCGCCTCTGTCAAGTTCTTTGTAACACTAACAAATTGGTCAGATAGAGCATTAGAATAGATAAATGGTTCAGAAAATAATTACTGAATGTCATGATGATTCTCAGATGTTGTCTCTCAGTGCCCATCTCTTCTTTCAGAAGCCTAACCTCTGTCAGAGGGCTGAAGCCAAGTATGTTCTCTGCATAGGTCTGTACTGACCATACACAGGCTCCAAGGACAGGCATAACCTAACTCCTCACCTCCTCAGTGAGGCCCTGCACCCTGATAATATGGTGACCCTATGGATGTGCCTGCTTTGCATTCACAAGATTGAATTGCAATCAATGTGGGAGCAGGTTATGAAAGGGCTCTTGTGACACTCCCAGCCTGATATCAGGCTCAGCAACTTAAGTTTTATTCCATCAGCAGCTGTTTTGCAATTGCCCTTCAGGCCTATCCTGAAGAAACATTCATTTTTACTGATAGGGCTGAGAATTCTCCCTGAAGGAAAAAGAATTTGATTTATAAGTTTTTTGCAGTGCATTTTCTTACCAATTTGCTGAGATGAGGCACATATGTGCCATGCTTGCTGGGCTCCACCCCCAGAAATTGATTTAGTCCATCTGGGCTGCATCTTCATAATTTGCATTACTAATGAGGCCCCAGATTGTGCTGCTGCTGTTGACCCACAAACCACACTGTGAGAACAATTAGCAGGAGCTATCCACCAGTGGAGACTCCCCTAGGCCACAATTACTGAGGCTGCCTATTTTTTGCTTGATCCTGCCCGGTAGTTCATGCAGTCTAAAATGAATCTCTTGACTCAGTGGTTCCCAGCGTGGGTGGGTTGCCCACTTTACCTCCTAGAATACTCCCCTGGGTAGTGCTAGCTTTGTCAGATTACCAGTGGTGACAGGATGTGCCTGTGTGTGTGCATGCACCTGTGCACAGGGATCCCTACTGCCATCCACCCAGTACTGTTCCTTTGTAGAGCTCTAGTACTGACCAGTGACCTCCAGGTTCTCTTTCCTTTGCTTCCTAGAGCCATTGAGCTTTTCTTAACCAGCAAAGAAACAAACACCTATGATTTTAGGATTCAGCCTATCTTTTACTGGGGTAGGGTGACATCTAGTGGTTAACTTGAGAATCCTTGCTCATACTTAAAAGAAACTTCTGGAAAATTAATTCAACAACGCGAAAAGCAAAAACATCTACTAGTTTACCCTCAGAGAAAAGCACTTAGAAGAGCAAGATAACTGGCTCAATAAGAGTCAAAACAGATTTTTTTTTCATTCCTGCCAACTGTTGTCTATATTGTGTTTTGTTTTGTGGTACTGAGGATTGAACCCAGGGTTGCTTTAACACTGAGCTACATTCCTAGCCTTTTGTCTTTTGAGACAAGGTCTCCCTAAATTGCCCAGGCTGACCTCAAACTTACAATCCTCCTGCCTCAACCTCCCAAGTTGCTGGGATTATAGGTGTGTGCCACTATGCCTGGCTCCTGGCAACTAACTACTACAGAAATTATAAATCATCAGAGAATCTCAAATCTCCCACTGCATCTTCAGTTTGAAGGTTTTTCTAGAAATAGTACTCAATGAAATTTCCCTGAATAAAATGGGGTTAGGTGGTATCTGCTATTTGATTCATATCTCAGGGTATTTCTCTGGTTCCAGGCTTAAACAGCCCGAGGATAACAGCCTAATTCCAAGATACTCAGAAGATCTACAGATAACTGTAGTAGTTCCATGCAGCTGGCTAAAAACCACTGTGATCTGAACAGAAATTTAAGATACCCCCAAAGGGGCCAAAATGACAACTTGAAATCCTGTGAGGTCCAAGATATCATAAATAATATATGGCTTATAATTTAAAAGAAATTTATAAACTACTTGCTACAGGAAACAAAAGGAAGGCATAAAGGGATCATGCTCTTTTAGTGTTGGACCTTTAGCAGCTGGAGAACTGTGACAAGTCTCAAAACATGGTCTTGAGACTGGCAGTATCAGCATATTCTTGGGTGCCACTACTTAGAAACTTCCAAGGACGGAACCCAGCAATGTTTTAATAGGTCCTAAAAATGATGCTGATGTGGGCTGGGGTTGTGGCTCAGAGTGCTTGCCTAGCTCGTGCAGGGCACTGGGTTCGATCCTCAGCACCACATAAAAATAAAATAAAGGTATTGTGTCCAACTACAACTAAAACAAAAATATTTTTTTAAAAAATGATGCTGAGGGGCTGGGGGTGTGGCTCAGTGGTAGAGCGCTCGCCTAACATGCATGAGGCACTGAGTTCGATGTTCAGCACCGCATTAAGTATAAAGATATTGTGTATGCCTATAAGTAAAAAATAAATATTAAAAAATGATGCTGATGCATAATGAAGTTGGAGAATCACTGGTTTAAAACAAGCTTAGATGCCCTCGAAAAACCTGAAAGTAAGGGGTGGTTTAATGGTAGAGTCTCTACGAGTCCTATGGAAATGGTAATGTTTAGAAACAGGAAAATGTTTGACCTTAATATTAATCAAAAAATACAAATTAAAATAGCAATAGGATATCACTTTTAACTAACAAACTGGCACAGATCAAAATTAATAATGTACATTGTTATAGAGGGTATAGAGCCAGGCATGGTAGCAAATGCCTGTAATCCCGGCAGCTTGGGAGGCTGAGGTAGGAGGATGAAAAGTTAAAAGCCAACCTCAAGGGTTGGGGGTGTGGCTCAGTGGTCCAGTGCCCCTGAGTTCAATTCTCAGTACCTGCCCCACAAAAAAAAATAATACCATCAAAGCTAGCCTCAGCAACTTAGGCCCTAAACAACTTAGTGGGACCCTGTCTCAAAATAAAACGTAAAAAGGGCTGATGATGTGGCTCAGTGGTTAAGCACCCCTGGGATACATCCCTGGTACCAAAAACAAACAAACAAACAAACAAACAAAAAAAAAAAAAAACCCAGGGTATTGGGGGGAATAATAAAGCATGCACTACCTGTGGAGTTTTTACCAGGGAGTTTTAACCTTTCTGGTAAGACAAATCAAAAGTTTTAAAAATGTGTTTATCTTTGACTAATCAAGTCTACTTCTAGGAATCTATCTTAGTAATAATATATACAATGATGTATACATTTAAAAGCTTATGTATTATCTGTAGTTTAAAATTAAAAACTTAAATTTCAATGGCAGAGGATTTTAAGTCAATTAATGTGCCCGTATAATAGAACAATGTAAAAAAAAAATCAAGCTATACAAGATTATTTTTCCAGTTTTTAAAAGGAAGATTTATTTAACAAGTTTCACTTAGTACAATACATCTAAATGGAAATCACAATACAAGGAAATATTTAAATCAAAGCCTTAGAATTTCATACAAATAACATGACCAAACTCCTAAAGTATTGGTATTACAGCTCAAAATTGTCCCAGATCTTAAAAAAAAAAAAGTAAAAGTGTACACTCACGTGCCTTACAGATTATTAAATCAAAAGCTAGAATTAACAAACATGCCAAATGTTTTCACTTTGAATCGTAGACACAGCTCCTATATTTGAGTTTTACAGAAAAGCATGTTTCTCAACATGCATCTGAAGTTTTCAATGTATTGTGGTATAAGAGCAACATTTAACATAAGTGAAACTGCTTTAACCTAAATATGCTTACTGCTTAGGTACACTCCTACAACATAACTAACTTGAGGAAAGCTGAAAGTTGTTTTAACAGTTATGGTCAATACTGAACTTTGTTATTACTTCCTAGATGAATGTTTCAGTGTTCAAATTTACTGAGCTTAAAGTTTGAAAACAATCTTGACTTCCACTTTACAGTAAGCATGAATCACAAGCCTGTAATGCAAAACTGTTAAACTTAACTTTTGTTGGTTTTCTTAAAAAAGAGAAAGGAAGAAAGGAAAGAAAGCTGACCAAGAGTGATCAGAATCAATTTTATTTCCCATTTACCAATCATACTGGATATACTAGACATCCCTCCCATTCTATTCAGCTCCCATAAATGCACAGCTTTTATTTCTGTAGTAGCCGTTTAGTGCTCTCTACCTAAGCAAGGTTTGACTGATAGTCACTGGAGTTTTCCTGCAGAACTTGGTCATAACCACTCATACTGCTCTGACCACCATAACCACCTCCATAACCACCACTCAGCTGCTGGCTAGCAGGACCCCCATAACTAGACTGGTTGGATAAGCCCATCCCTCCCATCATTTGGCTACCATAAGCACCACCACTTGCCCCTGCTGTAGAATTCAAAAAGAGTTCTACATAGCTGTGATCATAAGCCCCTCCACTTGTTCCTGCAGTAGAGTTCAAAAAGAGCTCCACATATCTGTGTTGCATATTAGCTTTATCTTTTGCCATAGCTGCCACGGCATCTTCATGAGTAGCAAATTCAACATCTGCCTCACCAGTAACCCTGCCATCTGGTCCAATTTCAATGTGTACTCTCATGGGGTTAAGAGGGGAGAAAAAATTGTAAATATCATTCTCAGTGGCTCTGTAAGGTAACCCCCTCATGTGTACACAATGCCCTGTGGTGCTCTGGAAACTGGACCCACCATCTCCATATCTGTGATCTGACATTCCTGAGAAACAATAATTGAGGTCTCTTCCAAATCTATCAGACCCAAAGCCATACCCGTCATTATAGCCACCATAGTCATCATAGCCTCCATACCCTCCACCATATGCCCCCCGCCTCATCCTCTCAAAACCAGCTCCTCTGCCAATGCTATTATATCCTCTGCCAGCTCCTGGCCTATCATAAGGACCTGGTCGCTGCATAGCCATGAGCTTTCGAGGGGGGTCATAATGGGTTCGGACTTCAGCTCTGCTACTCTTGAAGATTTCAATGTACCTGTGCCCTATCCTTTCCTTGTGTTTCTTTAAGGCCTTTTCAGCTATCTCCTGTGAAGCAAACTGCACAAAAGCCTCCCCTGTGCTCCGCCCCTGAAAGTCCACCGGCAGTGTCATCCCATTTGGCACAATTTCCAACCCTGAAAAGAACTGAACAATCTCTTCCTTGCTACAGCCAAATGGGAGTCCTCTAAGCCGGACGAAGCCATCGTTGGCAGTATCAGGACTATTCGGACCTGTATGCTTCAACACCCAATCCATTTCAACACTGTTGGACTTGAATACTTCAACATATCTATGTCCCATGGTTTCTCTGTCCTTCTTCAAAGCCAATTTCACTTCATCTTCAGATTCAAGTTCAACAAATGCTTCACCACTTGGTCTGCCTTCTCTGGTGTAGATGAAACGAATACCTGATGTGCCATTTTGGATTTTACAATCAGAGAAGAAGCGCATCACTTCATCAGCTGAGCAGGACCAGGGTAGGCCCCTGACCTTCACCACGAACCCCTCCCTGCCTTCAGTGCTCAGCATCATGGTGACTCTTGGGCTCTTGGTGGCAAGCTTGGCTCAATGCAATTTCAATGTGGCTGAAAAGAAAATTAGAAGAGTACTGTCATGGAAAAACATTTACAACATAGTAAAAGGAAAAAAAGCAAACAATTAAATTACACTAGTAGCATTTAAAAAAATCCATATAAACAAAAAAGACTGCACCAAATTTTTAACTCATTCATTCAGCAATTATTTATTCAATGCCTAGTGTCAGATACCTTTAATGGTGATAATTTCTGAGTGTTAGGATTATAGAACTTTTTGTTTCAGGGGATTTTTTTCCCTTTGGATACCTCTGTATGTTCTTTCTGTGTATATAAACATCATAGAAAATTAAAAGGCTTCAAAAATTAACAGAAAAAAATTAGTGAAAGTGGACGACAAAAAATATGGCCATATCTGATTACATAAAAATGAAAAACTTATTAAAAGATTAAAAAACAAAACATGAGAAGATTCCTGGAAGAAATAAATTAATATCCTTATTATATACAGAATGTATGCCAATCAATAAAATCAGGGAAATATTAAGGCCTAAGAGATAAACAGTAAAAAGACATTACTAGGAATTTATGCATCCAAACATATTTTTAGGTGCCAGGTCCAGTACTTATCTCTGGCATACAAGAATCAATAGGCCCAGAAAGAGTTTATGGTCCTACAGGGACAGTCTTCATTAAATATGTAAGTGCAAATATACATTATACCTGCTATGACAGAACTCTGCAGATGTAAAGATAGTAGTATAAAGAACGGACTAGTTGGTCAACTCTATCAGTTGGAGGCAGAATCGTTAAATGAAACAGATACCTAACCCGTTCAGAGATTCATAAATAATTTTTTAAAAATCTGACAGAGCATAAAATAGGAGGAGTCAAAATAAGAAAAGATGGCAAAGTGGAGATCAGATCCCAAAGGCCTGATTTGATATACAAATGCTAAGGGCCTCCTATGGGGTTTTAAACAGAGGAGTGATGTCATAAACCCTTTCAGACAGATCACCCAGGCAACAGTGTGGCACTCACACAGGAGGGGGTCTAGGTGAAACGCAGGAGATTAGTCAGAATGGTTACTTGGATATGTTAAGAGATTCAGTAAAGGAACAGCCCTGAGAAGGGAAAAGATAATATATTTAAAAAGTAGAATCTGTAGGACTTGATAACAGATTAACTACAAGAGGAATACAGTTTTAAGATACAGGAGAGGAGTCTGGAAAATGTTCAAATTCCATCAATTGTCAGAAATCAAGCTAAAACCAGAATTAATCACCATTTTTCACCCACCAAGATAATGGAAATTAAATAGTGACAGTTAATACTATTCAGGGGTTCATAAACCAATATACTGCTAGAAAAGTGAAAAGTAGTAACAGTATTCTGGAAAGCTATTTGGTAATATTTATTACACCTTCTGACAGTCCACTTCAGGTTACATACCTTACAGAAATGAACTGAAATTTAGACCAATATTTGTGAAACTATATATTCTTTGAAAGGTATTAAGAAAAATAGAGGGACTGGGGTTGTGGCTCAGTGGTAGAACACTTGCCTAGTATGTGTGAGGCACTGGGTTCCATCCCCAGCACCACATAAAAAATAAAAACAAATAAATAAAGGTATTGTATGCATCCACAACTAAAAAACATCTTTAAAAAAAAAAAGAAAAATAGAGTACTACACATTTAAGTAAAAGTTATAAAAAGTTATAAATATATTTAACATGAGAATAACTTATGTTATAATCTTAAATCATCCAAGATCACAGCTATTTTATAATCTCAACTATGTAAAAAAAATATTCACATACCCTTTGACTCTGCTAGGATTCCTTCCAGTAATCTGGTCAACAAAACTACTTACAAAAATGTTTGCTGTAGCACTGTAATGGTAGAAAGTAACCATCAATAAAATGGCAGAATGAATTATATTGTATCCTCAAAATGGAATGCTCTGAAGCCATTTAAATAAAAAATCTATTTTCCCTGACCTAGAAAGATATCCAAAATGCATTAAAGAATATGTATAGTATGATGCTACTTATATTAAAATATAAGCATGTATGTAATTGTGTAAAACGACCTATGAGTATGTAATATAAACTTTTTTTGGAGGGAAATAACAACTGAAAAGTAGGAGGAATGAAGTGGGACTTTCACTTTTTATACTATATAGTTCAATACAGTTTTAATTATTTAAACTCAGTGTACTGGAATTAAAAATAACAAAGTTAAAAATATGTATGAGGGATATGTCAAATGTTTATAGTGACTACTCTAAGGGGTAGGTTTATGGGTGTGGTTTTTTTTTTCATTTTTTAAATTTTTGGTGTGCAATTTTCCACAGAGACATTACTTTTACTTCAGAAAAAAAGTAACAAAACAAATCAAAATATTTGATTTCTGGGATTTGGGATGGCAAATTTTATAAAATTTTCTTAACTTTGGATGTGGATAGCTTATCTGATGTGGTCTGGGAACATTCGGCCTCTTGGAAAGAAAGTTCAAAGTGTAATAACTGCCATAAAACCACACTGAGGATTCAATTAAAACATTTACTAATTGCCCATTATGTTCCTGCAACTCTAGTAAAAACAGTCTTCCTACAAACATTCCTTAGGTCTCAGTGACAGATCATCTGTGGGATAACGAATCCTCCTAAAGCACTCTACAGCTTAACAGCCCCTCTGTAGTGGTTGGAGGTCCCGCTTGCTCACAACTCCTGGGAAGGCCACAGGAACTCTTGCCTGAAGTGGAACTAGGACTCCATTTGCGAGTTAATATTTTTGTGTATTTATGTGTGTTATATACATACTTTAAAAAAAAACTTTATGACATAAGGTTGAGTAGTCACGAATTACGTTTATGTTTAAAATTTACGAAGTATACTGTTATTTTTCAAATGATAAAAATTCAACATGTAATTACTGTTATAAGCACAAAGATTAACGTTATTCAAATACTCAAGTAAATTTATTGGGCGTCTCAGTTAGGCACGCAGCATTTGCCTAGATGTGACTCTACTGACTTAATTCACTTGAGGCCTCTACCGACACACAATTAAACAGTAGACTGAGTGCCTAAATGGATGGACCAGCACTCAGACCACTGGTCTCAATATCTGTTTGTCCTAATTCAGGACCATAGTTTTCAAACCTTTTTCGCCTTACGGTTCCTCTTGGGGGTTCCCTGATACTTGCCCAGACAAACAGATGTACAAAAACATACACACAGTCACAAACGTCCACCATTTCCCCACCAGGCGCAGAGAAGGCGGCTTCCCGGCACTGAGATGAGGGGGTGGGGGAAGGGGGAGCGGGGGGGAGGGGAAAACAGAGATCGAAAAAGGCGGAGGCGGCTCCCGGACCTCGCTTTGGTCTTCAACATCACCATCCCCGAATCCCCAGTTCCCACCCACACACCAACCTCTAACGATACCGGGTAATTTTCCTTCCTTCTTCCCTCAAACGGCTATAGCGAGACGGTAGACGACGACCAGAACTACTTCTGCTCACGTAAGCGTTTGGTCACGTGAGCGCCTACGTCATGTGAGATCTCGGTCACGTGAGCAACTCTCGGGCTAAACTCGGGATCACTAAGGTGCCGCACTTCCTTCTGGTATAGAAATAGGGCGGGCCAATATCAAGAAATAAAGAGTGTGATTGGTTAGCTGTGCGTCTTACGTGATTGATTATTGGTCGACCTTTGGAAATAACCGTCTAGTTGCCTGAGAAACAATAACGTCATTATTTAACAACCCATCCGTGATTGGTCCGCCCCTCAGGTTAAACTTAAAAGCCCAGGTTACCCCAGAAATCTGTATCGCATAATCACGGTGACGATGAAGCTGAAGAGCTGGGATCAGTGGCTGGGCTATGTGCTTGCGGTTCACTTCCCTACCCTAGTACTCTGGGGCGACTTTGGGGCCATGGCACTGGACAATGGCTTGGCGAGAACACCTACTATGGGCTGGCTGCATTGGGAGCGTTTCATGTGCAATGTTGACTGCCAGGAAGAGCCGGATTCATGCATCAGGTATTAACATTATTGGGTGCCCACTTCCCTTCACTTTTCTGTACGTTTGTCTGGATGTGTTTGGGGAAAATGGAGGGACTCAATGTGAACATTTGAACCAGGGGGAGAGCTCCCCTACTATTGTTTGCTTTTTTTTTTTTTTTTTTTTTTTAATCCCGAGCAAACTGCCTTAAACTTTCTCTGTGACTCTTCCTTGTTTAAAAGCCCAACCAGCAGCACCTGCTTCACTCCCTCTCATTTTCTCCCTGTCAGGTAACCCAGCTGGGGACTTTCTTCATTTACCGTATGGTTATATTCAGACCCTTCTGGTGATGTTCTTCTCTGTCTGCCTGGCGCTAGCCTTCAGCTAGCTCTAAGCACAACTGGAGTGGGTTGAAAGACTGGGAAACTAAGATTCTTGCCATTTCTTCTCCTTTGGGGGGGCACGGGTTCCTTGACTGTAACTGGAGAGTTAAAAAGACCATGGGGTCTCTGAAATCTACATCAGCCATCGCACTTGAGTGTGACATCAGACTGGAAAGTTGACCTGGTGGAACTTTGTACATCAAAGGTGAGAATTGAGGCTGGGTTAGACAAGTATTTAACCCATCTGACCTTCATCATCCTTGTCCTTGTAAATTGGAATAACATTTCTTACCTCAAGGAGTTGACTCAGAGCTATCAGTTAAGTTCCTGACTCACATAGGTGAGCTTTCAGTGAAATAAACCCGTTTAAAGTATATAACACACTGCCTGACCCCTCAAGTGAGCAAATGGCATCCATGGAAAATGGATATTAAGTCTGCAAATATGAGTATGTGTATTTTTCTGGAAAGGGAGTCTTTACATTTCTTAATATTCTCAAAGGGATTTGTGGTCTAGAAAAGGTTAGTTGAAAATCACTGATATTGTTACCCATGATGCAGATGCTCCTCTAAAGGCAGTAGTTTCTACATCCATAAGTTATTCCTGTAAACGTATTTACAAATAAAGTCAGGATATTGGTAAGACATCACAAGTAACTGGCCCCTTAAGTTTAAGTCCTTCTTTAAAAAAAAAAAAAAAACGAAAAGTTCCTGTTCATAGCAACTCAGTTCTTCAAATGTAGCACATCATCTGATTCTTACCTAATTCTTTTCTTTAGAACACTAATTATTGGGTCCAAATGTTAGGAAGATTGTTTAACCATGAACAGGGGAATATGGAAAGGATCTGCAATAAAGAGCAGTAACTTCCAGGGAGAATGTCAGATAACATCAAAAAGAGAGTCCTTGAGTCACAGAACTGGAGATAACAGGAAACCTTATCTATAAAGACTAGTATGGGGGAAATGGGGACTGGTATGTCAAACCTTCCACAGTCATAGTTAATTATAACCCCTTAAGGGAACTATTGTTTCAAAACCTTGGATCTTCATGACCCTTCCCTTGTGGGAACCACAGGGCCTATAGGAAGGGTAATAAGTCTCTTAGGAGGTTATGCAAAGAGTTTGCTGAAGGCTGTTCAAAGAGTAAAAACCATTCTAGCATTCTAGAGGTGTGCAAAAACTGGGATAATAACAAAGAAATCCAAATTTTTAAAAAAACACCTTAGACTCTTTAAGAGATGACCATGAACTGTGCATCCTTATCTCACCCACTCTCTAATAATTAAACTCCTACCTATTCCTCTGAGCAAGTGACTGGAAATTCTTCTTGCGGGGGTGTAAGAAATGATTGCTGCAGAGCCAGACACAGTGGCACACACTTGTAATCCCAGTGGCTCGGGAGGCTAAGGCAGGAGGATCACAAGTTCAAAGCCAGCCTCAGCAAAAGCAAGGCACTAAACAACTCAGTGAGATCCTGTCTCTAAATAAAATACCCCCCCCAAAAAAACATGAAGAAATTAGTGCTGTAGATTCCAGTAGTCCCCTCAGCTTCACTGGTCTCTGCAACACAAAGTTATGCTAAATTCTGATAATTGTCACACTGTCCTTCCCAAAGATTTTACAAAAATGTACATCCGCAACAACAGTGTGTAAGAATGTCTGTTTCCTTCCACCCTGGCCAACACTATTTTTTTTTATTCTTTTGAAACTTCTTTCCAATCTGGTAGGTGTTTTTATTTGCACTTCTTTCCCTCCCCCCCTCCCTCCCCCTCCCCCCTCCCTCCCCCCCCTCCCCCCCCTCCCCCCCCTCTCTCTTTTTGTTAAAGATGCTGGGTATTGAATCCAGGGGCTTCACACATGCTTGGCTAGGCAAATGCTCTACCACAAAGCTATACCCCTCAGCCTCTATTATTTATATTTCTTTGATTACTAACAAAAGCCAAATATTTTTTATATGTTAAATTGACTCTTTGCATAGCTATTTCTTTCATGGATTGATCCTTTGTGTCAGTCCCCTATTCAGTGGGGTTTTTGTTGTCTGGGCTTTTGTTGTTCTGATCAAGCATATGTTGGGAATACAGGTATTCCTGTTAGGTGTTGGTTTTTATATTTATATAATCAGGCACATCATTTCTTTATGATTTCTGGCTTTGGGGTCTGGAAACCAAGAAATCTTAGACATGGTTAAGATAAAAGCAAAGACAGTTTTATTTGGGTGCAGAATAGATTTATAAATCAGGAGCACAGACTCAGTTAGATAGAACCAACATTACACAAAAGAGAAGGTGAGCTTGTGTTTTTTGGGGGGTTGTTGTTTATTTTTGTTTGTTTGTTTGTTTTTTGGTACTAGGGATTTAACCTGGAGGCATTTAACCACTGAGCTATATCCACACCTTTTTTTTTTTAATTTTGAGACAGCTTCTCACTATATTGCTTAGGACCTTGTTAAGTTGCTGATGCAGGCCTCAAACTTGTGATCCTCCTGTCAGCCTCCTGAGTTGTTGGGATTACAGGCATGTGCCATCCCACCTGACTGAACTTGGGGTTTTACAAACCATACTTTAAAGTGGAAATAAAAGTTTCATCATATCAGATGACTGGATCTCCTGAACTTTCTCTTAAATTTCCTTTATTAGGGAGAGAGGGTACCAGGGATTGAACTCAGGGGCACTCAACCCCTGAGCCACATCCCCAGCCCTATTTTGTATTTTATTTAGAGACAGGGTCTCACTGAGTTGCTTAGCACATCACTTTTGCTGAAGCTGGCTTTGAATTTGCCATCCTCCTGCCTCAGACTCTCAAGCTGCTGGGATTACAGGCATACACTTCCATCTTTAAGCTGATGGGCACAAGAAATACAACTTGAAAGTTAAGGGAATTGGCAGAACTGGGGGGAAATAATATTTTCCACAATTTGTACAGTACTTGTATAGCATGTAAGTAAGTATTTCCAAAGTTGTGGTCAACTCTTCAGACTATACTAGAAGCATTATACCACTTCACATCAATCATTGCCAATTTCATTTAGTGGCCTCCTTTCCCTTTGGGAACTATTCAGAAAGTTACTATTTTCTTTTACAACTACTCACCCAGGCCTCTTCCACTGAAGAAAGCAGGCAAAGTACATGCTGTGTGTCTCCTAGAGAAGATTGCATCTTTTATTTACCACTCTTGGCTTTATTTTCACAGTGAATTCCTGGCTTAAATGTAATCAGCCAAGAAACCCTCCCTATGTGCTCCCAGTTATTCCTCATTACTTGCAAGGAGAGTCAAGCCCAGAGGAAAGGAAAAAAAAATTCAACATTGCCAGCCAAGCCATAAAAGTGTGCATTCTAGTTTGTTATATACTGAGAAACCATAGATGTGCTTCAACCCCTTTCAAACCTGCAGGAAACAAACAAACAAAAAGGTATAACTTTAAAGAATGCTAATTGGCTGTTTAAAAGGGAGGAATGGAAAAAAAGGATGGATAGCCTCAAAAGCTAACCACCTCTGAACAGAAGGGAAGGGTGCTGAGCATAGAAAAGGCAACACTGGGGCCTGCAGAAAATCACACTTGCAGATTGCATTAGAATTCAAGCCAACCAGCCAGGATTAAAGCAAATCTTAATTCTCCCTTGGGGCCAATATCCAGACCCCCACTGAAGAAGAATGCTAAAAGGTACTGACTAAAGGGCAAAAAACTACATTAAAAAAAAAACAGAAGCTTCCAAAATCTCTCCCCATTCATTTGGCACAGTGTTTACTACCACAATTTCAACTAGACTAACATGGGAAGAGGTTAGAAAATATGCAATTGCAATCAGGAGAAAAATATAGGGAGAGAGTATTTTCGCTGTAGCATTGTTCATTTCAGTCCACTTCAAGCATTTCCATCACTATGGCTGGAAAAGATATCTGGATGGAGAAAAAAAAAATTGGAGGTGAAGTAGCAGGGGATGCTTTCAAACTCAGTATTTTAGAGAACTTTCATGGTCTGTCAGACAAAGGAGGGCTGTGTGGTTTTAAGTCACAAGTCCCTCTTTTGCCTTTTTCAAATATCTTTACAAGTCCAACTTACAGAATGTTGTCTATTAGCTGCTCTCCGGCCACAAAATACCTGGACAAAAAGGCCATTGGGACTAGTTGCTGCCTTCTAGGACCCAGGTTTCTGTGGTGGCAGCAGCAGCAGCTCTCGCATTCCCGTTTTAACTTTTTGGAGGTTTTTTTGTTGTTTTATTTTTGTTTTTCTGTGGTATTGGATATGGAACCCAGAGCCTTGCCCATGCTAGGTACAGGCTCTACTGTGCTACTAACCTAGCTCCTTGTTTTGAGTTTTTAGGGTGGAAGAGCTTTTGAAAGGACGGTTCAATTTTACCTTGTATTAGTTGTAATTACATCCACACTCACTAGACTTAAACAATTTTGTGAGCTCCCAAATTTCATCTAATGAATTGTAATGATTATTGGAATTCCTCTTTCAGTGAGCAGCTCTTTATGCAGATGGCAGAGCTCATGGTCTCAGATGGCTGGAAGGATGCAGGTTATGAGTATGTCTGCATTGATGACTGTTGGATGGCTCCCCAAAGAAATTCATTAGGCCAACTTCAGGCAGACCCTCAGCGCTTTCCTGGAGGGATCCGCAGACTAGCTAATTATGTGAGTTTATAAATGATTTTTTTTCATTTGGAGTCTGTAAGCACTTAGTCATAGAAGCTTGTTGAGAAACAGTCCTCATGCCACTTTGGAAGTTGAATGGCTGCTGTTATCAGGTGGAATTTTCATCCCATCAGCAGATACATATTTTGCAATAGCTCATGAGGCCCATCTTGGAGAAGTTCTTCTTTTACTGAAACCACTGAAATCTCTAGGAGGAAAAAGGAACTTGGTTCTTGTCATATGTATGCATATATTTCCATATAAGCTTTAGGCTGCTATTACAATTGTATTACAAACCAGAATTTTAGAAGACACAAATTTTCTGGACATTTTGAAATACAGCCCAACACTAGCTAAAAGATGACAGATTTTATTAGTAATATTGCAGAAGGGGAAAGAGCCAAGTTCAAATCCAAAAGCAACAAAGATAAGTGAAGATTCATACCAATAAGCAAATTGAGGATTGAGAGGGTCAGTAGATGGAAAACTACTAAAAGATGTCAAGTGTGAGGGGATGACTTAGCAGGATTCTTGCTAAAACTGGGACATTAGAACACAGTTGAGGTTTGTCCTTGGAAAGGTACATTTTAGGATTCCAACAGGAATATTCTAGTTGCTGACAGCTTTCTCCTCAGTTCTGTTCTGTAAGTCACATGTATGATTTGAACTTGTCTCAGAAGAATTGGGGGATTTGTTCTTTGCCTTGCAACAAATTCATCTGGAAAATTGGGGGGGGGGCAGTAGTGGGGGAAAAAAACTCTCCAATATCTGGTGAAGCACACTTGTCTGTTCCCTCAGTCTAAAGTGGTAATTTTTTTTCTACTACTTCTTGATTGCCCTACTATTGTGGTGACTCTTTCTTCTCATTTCAGGTCCACAGCAAAGGACTGAAGCTAGGGATTTATGCAGATGTTGGAAATAAAACTTGTGCAGGCTACCCTGGGAGTTTTGGACACTATGACATTGATGCTCAGACCTTTGCTGAGTGGGGAGTAGATCTGCTAAAATTTGATGGTTGTCACTGTGACAGTATAAAGCATTTGGCAGATGGTATGTTTTATTCAAGGGAAGAACTTTGAGGCCAAGATAGCTGAGCATTCAAAGAACTAATCTTCAGATTTTATTTATTTATTTATTTATTATTTTTTTTTAGTTGTAGTTGGACACAATACCTTTAGTTTATTGATTTATATGTGGTGCTGAGGATCAAACCCAGAGCCCCTCACGTGCCAGACAAGCGCTTTACCACTGAGCCACAAGCCCCGCCCCCAGATTTTAAATATTCAGTTACAGCATAATTATTCTCAACTCCAATCTCTTCTCTTTCAGTTTGTTCATTCATTCATTCATTTATGTTTGTGGGTCCATGCATGCCTAATTGTAGTTAATATTGTGCACTTTTAACTCAAAAGGGTTCTAACAGTTCATTATAATTAGTAATTGTAACTATTCTCTTCATAACATCATTTAGAAAAGATGTTATGTCACATAACATAATGTCACATAGAGAAAGAAACATCATTCTTGCCTTTCCTAAATATACACACCATCTCTGCACTACCTCCTCAGAACAGCAGTCTGGGAGATACTATGCACAATACCTACCTGTTCCTGCTGCTGGTTTAAAATATAAACATGAACCCCCCCAGAAAGCCTCTTAAAATATACAGCCCCAGCTGGAAATTCCCTTTCCCTTATTTTACCCATTGTTTTCTCATACAGGTTATAAGTACATGTCCTTGGCCCTGAACAGAACTGGCAGAAGCATTGTATACTCCTGTGAGTGGCCTCTTTATATGTGGCCCTTTCATAAGGTGAGCTAGTGAGCCCAGAATTCAATTTTCAGAACTTGAGAATGAAGGAGACAAGTTTCCCTCAAAGCCCATCCACTTTCACCATCCCCACTGCTGTAATTATAGTCTAATGTACCACCACCTAGGAAGTTGTCTTTGATTCTTCCCTTTATGTCACCATTCATGTCCTGTTCATCAACACTCCTGCCAGTTCTTTCTCCAAAATATGTCTTCAGTCAGCCCACCTCTTTCCCTCCTCTGCTTCCACTCTGGCCTCCCAAGGTACTCTCATTTTTCACTCAGACTTCTCTGACAGCCTGATCCACGTCCAGCCCTCTTCCAACCTCCATCAATTTTCCAAGCAGCACCAACATTATCTTGTTAAAATGGCGTCTTTATCAGTTCCCTACTTAAAATCCTTACCTGGCTTCCCATTGCACTTGGAATAAAATAAATTTCCATTGATCTGGCCCTTAGCTGCCTCTCCAACTTCCAAGGAATGATAGCTCTTTATTTTTTACTGTTTTTCTTTCTGCCCCTCAAACACTACTAATATTTTTACACTTTCTTGTTGTTTTATTCTAGAAGACATCTTCCCCCAAGATTTTTAAAGCATAGACTCCTTAACATTCAAGTCTTAGACCAGATGCCACATACTGAAGACAAGTCTTCTCTAATTACTTTAAAATAGCCCTCTTTCCACTATCACATTAACCTGTTTATTTGTAAAAGCTTAGCACTATTAACTTACTGTATGTCTCCCACTAGAATGTAAATTCCATGAGAGCAGGGAACTTGTCCTACTTTATCACTGTTATTGATAGCATATGATAAATATTGAATAGTTATGGAATAAATTCCTATTATTTTCTTGAAAGCCCCCCAAAATAGTCTCACCTTTTCTTCATCTTGCACCTCAGATCTTCCACCTGTCTACAGACTTTAATTAATTCCATTAACAAATTATATGCTTAGGACTCAAATTTTATGTTTGATGCAGTACTATGTAGTTTGCAGCTTATTTTTACTTGGTAAGAGCATATTAATTCTGATTATAAAAATAATGTTAATTTTACAAAAGTTTGGAAGTAAATACTCTTCCATAATGCCAATGCTTAGATAGAATTTGGTAAATTTCCAGCATAAACAGTATTCAAGTAATTTTAATCCCTTATTAAAGAAGTATTGCCTACTTCTGAAGCATACTTCTTACAATCTTGAGCCTTCTTCATGGAGACCTTCAATCTGTAAACTAAAGGTTACAAGTGCCTCATTTAAATTGAGCTGTTTCCATCCCACAAGGAAACTGAACAGAACCATTTTACCTGTTTTCACAGCCTAATTACACAAAAATCCGACAGTACTGCAATCACTGGAGAAATTTTGCTGATGTTTATGATTCTTGGGAAAGTGTGAAGAGTATCTTGGACTGGACATCTTCTAACCAAGAGAAAATTGTTAATTTTGCTGGACCAGGGGGTTGGAATGACCCAGATATGGTAAGGACTTGAGTCTTCCTTGTTCAAGACCAATAGTAGGCCATCCAAGGAAAATGGAGGTAAAGTTCCTGGGAGGAGGCTAGCTTTATTTAAGAGTAGGATGCTTTAGAAAGTAGCTTTACTCTGTGGTTAATCAAGGTAATTCTATAAATGTTTGGCCTTCTCTCATTTTTGTCCCAGTTAGTGATTGGCAACTTTGGCCTCAGCTGGGATCAGCAAGTAACTCAGATGGCCCTCTGGGCTATCATGGCAGCTCCTTTACTCATGTCTAATGACCTCCGACACATAAGCCCTCAAGCCAAAACTCTACTTCAGGATAAAGATGTGATTGCCATCAACCAAGACCCCTTGGGCAAGCAGGGGTACCGCCTTAGAAAGGTAATGTTCTGTGGGAGAAAATAGTTCAGGAACTTATTCTTCTTTATGTGGTTACAGATCAGCTGAAATTTAAGATATGTGTTTTAAGGTGGTCTTTTTATTCTCAAGTATCATTCATTGTGGGCCAAAATCTGTTACATGAGGACATGACTGATCTTTCTTGAGAACACTGGTTTTTCCTTAATCTTTATGCCATAATCCATAATAAGGCTTTTTGCTAGAATCATTACTTTCCAAAGTAATCCAGAGGGGTACTCCACCACTAAGTTACATCCTAAGACCTTTGAGACTGGGTCTTGCTAAGTTGCCTTAACTGGCCTAGAAATTGTGATCCACCTGCCTCAGCCTCCCAAGTAGCTGGGATTACCAGGCATGCAACACTGCAATCAGCATGTGCTTGAAAGTTCCGAGAGTATGACTGAATGCCAAAGTAAAAAAGTAGCTCATTGCTAGTTATCAAGCAATCACTCCTATTTTCTTTTCTTTTTAGGAAAACAACATTGAGGTATGGGAACGACCACTCTCAAACTTAGCCTGGGCTGTAGCTATGACAAACCTACAGGAAATTGGTGGACCTCGTTCTTACATCATCTCAATTGCTTCCCTGGGTAAAGGAGTGGCCTGTAATCCTGGTTGCTTTATCACACAGCTCCTCCCTATGAAAATGGAGCTTGGGTTCCATGAATGGACTTCAAGCTTAAAAACTCGTATAAATCCCACAGGCACAGTTTTGTTTCGGCTAGAAGCAAAAAGAAGACTGCATCAAAAAGCTTAAATGTACTTTAAGTTGTATACTTTCTCCAAAGTGACTAGCCAACTTTTCAATTTTTTTCCTCCATTTCCACTTTAAAAAGCTCTGTTTCCTTGAATAAAATTTCTCAAAGTTGGAAGTTTAAAGGAGCTACTTCAAAAGTTATTCTAAAGAGAACTGTTTGGAGAAGGGCTTTTGAAACTAATGCACTAAGAAATAACAGCCATAATTCATTGGATACTTCTGTGCCAGATTCTTTCAAGGTGCTGATTTATTTTAACCCTCCGTCCTAAAGTAGGCAGTTATTCACTGTACTACAGAACCTGGACTTAAACCCCAGCTGTTAATCACTACTGCCAAACAAGGTACTTGGATGGTTCTACTTATAATTTCAGTGCAAATGGAAAATAAAATCTGCCATCTCAGTAAGACAAGATGATTGCCAGGTGAACTGTGATAAATTCCCAGGGTTATCTGTAATCTATATCTAACAAATAAAGGTGGCTTACTTTCACCAAGAATAACTAGATTTATGGCGCCCTTAAAATGAATGTTACATCTCAAGGCCCCATGAGACAGTGATCTTCAAACCTGGGATATCCAGACATGGATAACTGCAAGATTAACATCTGGTCACTCTTAACTCACAACTGGTTTGCCTGAGAACATATCTGTAGCCAAGGCTGCTCCTTTTCCACCTCCCTTTTATTACAACTGTTCTCCAACATGAGCAAAAACAGAAGTATGAACCTCACCTCTCAGGAGCACTCTGGAAATACAGGTGAGGTTCATACTTCTGTTTTTGCTCATGTTGGAGAACAGTTGTAATAAAAGGGAGGTGGAAAAGTGATTGATATTTCAGATCCTACTTCAAGAGTTAAATGGTTTTAATCCTGGAAACAATGTTCTCTTTGCTATTAATCCTCTCTTGTATTATAATCCTATGTCATGCCTTCAGAACAAGAATTCCAGAATTTGCAATAGCAACTCATCACCTACTTTTTCAAAGAAAGAAGGGGGGAATATGTTGGGAGCCACTCTGGAAACACACACCCTTAAGTCCTGAGCAAGATATACTGAACAATTATTGCACACCACAATAACAGGCTTTACTGCTGCTTAGATAATGAGGCATGGCTCCAGGAGTAGGCATTACCTGGTGGGGTTCAGTTACACTCACCTGTTCCTTTGTAATCCCCTACCCCTTGCCCCTTTTTTGGATAGAAATTCTAAGAAACGGCATCCCCCAATAAAAGCTAACTGCAGAATGTGTGCTCCCCCTCATCAGCCTCTTGTGACTTTCTCTTGCCCCCCTTGTTGGAGCCTGAGGTCGGGAGCTGGGGACGCCATCCTGAAGCTCTTTAAAAAGGTATTCTGTGTCTGCATGGTATTTTGGGTCACCCCAAATTCACCTGAGTGACTTTGGTTGAAAGGTATTCTGCATCTGCATGGTATTTTGGGTCACCCCAAATCCACCCGAGTGACTTTGGTTCAGTTGCCCGCACTTGGTGGGGGCAGCACTCACCCATTGTGAATGTTCATGCAATAGTACCAAAAGGGCCACCCAAAACAAAAATGCATGCTGGAATAATTATGCCTGTCATGTGATTTCACCAATTATTTTCATAATACTTGAGAACATTCAGTTGATAAGCTGGATAAGCTGGAATAACATTGTTAAATACAGGGCTGAGGTTGTGGCTTGGTGGCAGGGCACTTGCCTAGCACTGGGTTGGATCCTCAGCACCACATTAAAAAATAATGTAAAGTATTGTGTCTTCAACTAAAAAAAAAATTTTAAAAAGTTGTTAAACACACTCATCAATGAATAGATATATTTTCTATCCAATGATCTTCCCACTGATAAAACTGCCATATTTGTTTCACTGTAAGGTTCTGCTGCTGAAATACAAAAAACTAATTTTAATCAATAAGACTGCAATGTAGGAGTAAAAAAGAATGTGTAACTTCAAACTATGTTGAAATACTTGTTAAAAAGAGAGAATATACTTGGTTAAGGTTTTTTTTTTTTTTTTTTGTTTTTTTGTTTCAACCAGAGATTGAACCCAAGGACACTTAACCTCTGAGCCACATCCCCAGCCCTTTCTATGTTTTAGGCAGAATCTTGCTAAGTTGCTTGGGGGCCTCACTAAATTGCTGAGGCTATGAATTTGCAATCCTCCTGCCTCACCTTCCAGAGAGGCTGGGATTACAGGCATGCACCACCATGACCTGCTGCTTAAGGTTTCTTAAGGCTATCAATACACTGGAAAGTTTGTAATATTTTACACTTATCCCAACATGATAAAAATGTCTACTTTAAAATGTTAAAAGGGTAGCCTCACCAAGTGAGGTGGCAAACACTTGTAATCAACTACTCCAGAGGCAAAGCAGAATGATCCCAAGTTCAAGGCCAACCTGGGCAACTCAGAAACACTCCATTTCAAAATAAAGGGCTGGGGCTGAGTGACAAAGCACTTGCTTAGCAGTAATAAGCCCTTTGTGCAATCCACAATACAGTCCTCCCAATCACACATTTGATATGAGCTCAACCAATGAATCAAAATGTAGTACTCTAAACCATAATCACAAATTTCCCAGAACACCAAATGCAACCAAATTAAGCGAAGATAACCTCAACATTTTATTATCTTCATAACAAAACAAACGATGAAGCTTAGAACTGGATCACTTGGCCCTGTAATGAAACAGAAAAAAAATATTGAGTTTTATATTTTGGAAAGAACCACCACTCCATCAATAACAATCTTTTCTAAGAGATAATCATGCTATGTATGTTGAAACAAGTTTCCTCATTCTTCCTGTCCTACTTACAGCAAAACCAACACTAAAAACCTTACACTGAAATCTGAAACTTTCTAAGTATGATACTTAACAAGTGTTAGATTTCAAATACTGGGTTTAAGGATGCTCAACCAGTTAAATCTATGTAAATATTCCCAAATCTAAAAAAAATTCTGGTCCTAAGCATTTCAGACAAGGGATACATAACCTGTACTGTCAGCTATGGATAAACATAATAGAGCTATAAATAAGATTATACCTTTCTCTTCTTATCTCCTCCCAGTTCAAAATGTTTGCATCTCTTAATAGCCAGCATTCTTTTAGATCTGCAGTTAGGCTCAACACACTCAAGCCTCAGCACAATCTTCTTTGTAGTTTTAGCCTGGAAAAAAAGCCAGATCCTTCGTAAATCATTGCAGAACATCACTTTCTGGCTAGGTATGGTGGTACACACCTATAATCATCACAATTTGGGAGGCTGAGACTATAGGATTTCGAGTTCCAGGAACAGCCTCAGCAACTTAGCAAGACCCTGTCTCAAATTTTTTAAAAAAAGGAGGGATAGAAATTTGTTAAGGATGCCCAGTGATGAAGCATCCCTTGGTTCAATCCCTTGTGCTAAAAAACGAATAAAAAAAAAAGAAAATTAGGGCTGGGGTTGTAGCTCAGTGGTAGAGAGCTTCCTAGTACTTGTGTGGCACTGGGTTTGATCCTTGGCACCACATAAAAATAAAACAAAATAAAGATACTGTGTCCCTCTACAACAACAAAAAAAATTTAAAGAGTCCATGTTTATCTTAAAAAAGAAAATTACTTTTTAAAAAAATGAATATGTTGGGTTCAACACTACTTAAAGCTTTGCAAATCATAGTTGCCATTTGTCTTTGGCTATATAAGGAGAAAGTAATACAGTAATAGCAAAAATGGCAGGTTATCCAACTGTCATCAAGTTCTACTAATATCCATTACATCAAATATCCTACAGAGCTTATTAGACTCTCATTATGCTACCTTGAACTTCTGGCCTCTCAGCAGAATGCTGCATAGTTCATATATATATTTCATATAATCAAAAAGGAGTGAACCAAGTTTTGTAACTATGTAATAACACAACTTTTCTTTCTTTTTTTTTTAGAGAGAGTGAGAGAGAATTTTTTGTTTTTTTTTTTGTTTTGTTTTTTTTTTTTTAGTTTTCGGCAGACACAACATTTTTGCTTGTATGTGGTGCTGAGAATCGAACCCGGGCCGCACCCATGCCAGGCAAGCGCACTGCCGCTTGAGCCACATTGCCAGCCCATAACACAACTTTTCTAATTCATTAAATAGGGTAATATCAATTCTCGTAAGATTGTTTGCATCTAAAATTCATGCACATTTGATTGAGTTATCTAACCAAGCTACACTCTCCACTAATAAAACTTTTAGCCTTCCCCTTTAGTCAGAGCTCTGCTGCTCATCTGCAGTTCACAAAAGATCAAGACCTAGACAGAACCTAGACAAGTTATAAGTGAAAAGACATTCAAGCGTTCCTTTTACCAGCTTGTAGTCACGCCATTTATCAAACTCAAGTTACTCTTTAATATTTTCTGGAACCAGGCTGGATGAAAAGAAATGTGGTAAGAGATGCAGTGCTGGAGCAAATCCTATGTTCTAGGCACTGTGCTAATTAAGAAAACTCAGCCTGAGAATAATATATTATTCACAAGGCTAATGGAAGCCTAAATGACTATTGTAAAGTTTGAAGGCTTCGTGAAAGAGGTAGCAGACTGAGAAGCCAAATGACATTTTTTTTTTGCAGTGCTGGGGAAATTGATGAACACTGGGCTTCACCATGCTAAGCAAGGCTCTTCCACTGAGCTATAAACCCAGCCCCAAATAACAATTCTTACTGCACTGAAGAGCTGAGAATTCAGACCTGATGATGCGAAGAGGCAAAATGAAAGGACTTACTGATGTACTAAAACTTCAGTTCTTAGGAAACAGGACATAATCCTTGTTTTTGCCTCTTCCAAAAGAGGACAAAAAATATAAACAATCAGTGCAGTCCTATGTCTGTCAGACATCCAGCTCCACTGCCTAGTACATGTCACTGCAGGCACTTGCAATAACTTTGCTGAGATTAATGCTATGTGTGTGGGGTAGAGATGACAAATGCAAGATCCTTACCACACATAATAAGGTCCATGTCAATTCATAATCACCACTAACCTTTTTCCTGAAAATTGGCTTAGTCTGCCCACCATAGCCACTCTGTTTCCTGTCATACCGCCGCTTTCCTGGAAAAAGAAGTTGTTTGTTATGGTACACTAAAGATCATAAACCACAACAGACACATGGAAAAAAGTCCTTTGGGTTTTATCTTGAGCTTCCCAGATTAGTGCCTATGTGAGGGCCAGGTGGCGGAAAGGACACCATACTGGGCTCTCCGCACACCCCTTCATAAATACCACATCAACACCAAATTAGCAGAAGCCATCTTACCCTGTGCATACAGAGAATCCTTGCCCTTCTTGTACTGTGTCACTTTGTGGGGTTGGTGTTTGCCACATTTCTTACAGAACGTCCGGCGGGTCTTAGGAACGTTCACCTAGTAAACACACCATACACAAAACGTATCAGACCAAAATGGCCCAATTGCCTCACTGACTCAGCTGCAGCTGAGGAAACCCACGCCAACTTGATTCTATCTCCTTGCTAACACGCAACGATCCTGTGGCTGCAAAATGTGGTCCAGTCCCATGTGCTTCAAGCACAGCAACCTCCTTTAGGACCCAAAGAGGTTAGAAAGCTTATTAACCTCACCCACGGCTAAGTCTACCTCACAGACCCCATCACTTCAATTTCAGCTCCCAGAGCCTGGTCTCTTCAGGATCTATCCCAGTAATGCTGGGTTTCATTGGGATATCGGGACCACGCAGGGGCCTGGAGCCACCACAGGACAGTACCGTTTACGCGGCGGTAAGGATTAAGCTGGATGTTACCAGGTCCAAACCCAACGTCCTACCATGTTTGCGACAGCGTTATCGGCAAGGAAAGAAAGAAAGAGGGCCGGAAACGGAAGTATATAGGAGGTTCCGGCTCGCACTTTCTCCTGGGAGTCAGAGAGAGCGACGAAAGAGTACCAGGTTCATGGTGCAGCGACCTCTGGCGGCTGAGAGGACTGGATTCCTAGCCGAGGGTGGGAGCTTCAAGGAAGGGCTCTCTTCTCCTCCATTTCCCCCAGCCTCCTGACTTTGCAATTTTCATTTTTGGCGGGCGTTGCTACGTAGTATCGTTAAGTGAAGGAAGCAGGGCTCTTTCCAGACTTTCTGGCCTCCCTGTCCCTGAGGGAAGCCGAGACTAGGGTAGAATGGAGGGGCCCTTCATCTCTGCGTTTTATTCCTGTTCCACCTCAGGTATGCTGGGAGCATGTTTCACAGTGAATGGTTCAAAGGAGGAATTAGAAAGAGCAAATTGCGCCAGTTAATTTATCACGTGGTCAGTAGGTCTATTCAACAAATGTTTATTGAATGCCTATTCTGTGTCAGGCACTGTTCTAAGGGAGGGGCACAATAATATATTCATAAATATAAAATTATGAATTGAGTTCTTCAAAGAAAAGGAACAATGATCCATATTAAAGCAACACTTTCAGCTGATGGAGTTAGTTGGCTGCTGTAAGTTATGATAAGTGAAATTGAAATCATTCAGCTCCTGCAACAGTAGTTAGCAGGAGATATACTCTAGGTTTCAAGGCAGTTCAGCAGAGGAAGGCTAAGGGTGTTGAGCTTCAAAATGGATTGTCTCCTACAATTCTCACAGTAATTCTAGGTTAACAAATTGAGGCCATGTAATGTTAAGTGATTTACCCAATGTCAACAGTATTTAATAGATCCAGGATACAAACCTGAGTAGTCTAACTCCAGAGCCTGGGTTCCTTTACAATTAGGCAATACCGCTATTGTGGCCTGCTAATTATAATACCTAACAATTATGGATCACTTATGTGCTAGATATTCTCCCAACCACTTTGCATACAACCTCTTGAAAACCACCACAGGAGGCTTGTGCCATTATTAATATTTATCAGGCGAGAAACCTGAGGTATAAGGAGCATTAAACTCACTTACCTGAAATTACACAGGTGGTTATTTTTTAAACTGGAATGTGATCTTAGGTCATCTAACACTACAGCCTTGCACTTAACTGCTGTACCACAAAGGTGAAGCAGGGATGCCAGCAGGGTAGAGAAAGTAAGGACAGAGAGTTGGATTGGGATGCAGGAGGAGGTGGCAGTGGATTAGGGTATAAGGAACTATGAGAGCCTAAAGTATCCTGTTTGCTCCAGGAATACCAATGAGTCCTGAGTTGACTCTCTGATCACTCCTTTTTTTTAACGATCTCGGGACTAAGTTATTAAAAACATTACCATTACCTGCTACATTTTTTTTAAGTTTCTTTGCCAAACTGCCAGCTTGAAACCTCACAGCATCTTCTTCTCTCCAGACTTTAAAGCAATGATACCGGTCTTTAGGGAATTTCCAAAGGTTTGTATGTCAATTACATGGAAATATGAAGATAGCAAACATGGGTCCTCTTCTTCTAATCAACCTTTGTTCTATCATTCCCTATGTGGCATGACTTAAAGTTTTTTGAGTTTTTTTTTATTGCTGTTGTTTATTTTTAAATATTTAATTGAAAAATTACATATAGTCAAGATATCCAGTGTGATTATTTGCTATTCATATAAATTGTGTAATAATTACCAGAGTCAAGTTAACACATCCATCATTGCCATTTTGTGCTTGTGTAGGAGTAAGAACACTTAAATCTGTTATCTTATCAAATTTCAAGTAAACAGTATAGTATTAACTATCATCACATGCTATATATTAGAGCCCCAGAACTTATTCATCTATACATCAATCCTGATCTCTGTTTTGGAAATGATCTTGTTCATTAATTTTCCCATAAAGTGAGGCACTCTGAATTTAACACAAAACTATAGGTGTGGCCTGGTCTTGCAGAATAGGTAGCACGTTCACTTTTCTCTTTCTTAATTCTACAAGGAAATCTAATGTTACCTTGGGTTTTTGGGCAACCATCTAACTGATGTGACATATCTCTTGATAACTATCTGCAAAAACCCTGAACCATTTTTACAAATGTTACTGCTCCTCTAGTTTTACTTGGAGTCATTTTCTTGGAATGGGAGGATGGTAACTGGGAATTGAAACCAGCAGCATTGGGCTGGAGATGTGGCTCAAGTGGTAGCGCGCTCGCCTGGCATGCGTGCGGCCTGGGTTCAATCCTCAGCACCACATACAAATAAAGATGTTGTGTCTGCTGAAAACTAAAAAATAAGTATTAAAATTCTCTCTCTCTCTCTTTAAAAAAAAGAAACCAGTGGCACTTTACCACTGAGCTATATCCACAGTTCTTTTTATTCATTTGTTTATTTTAATTTTGATACATGGTCTTGGTGAAGCTGGCCTCCAACTTGAAGTCCTCCTGCCTCTTTCTCCTGAATTGCTAGGATAACAGGTGTGCACTACTGTGCCCAATTTACCTGAAGTCATTTGAATTTCAAAGTTTAGGCTCAGTTATGGGGCATCACTCTTAGGCCTGGTAAAATACCCTTTGTTGAATTTGACTTCTCACACCAGGTGGTCAAGAATCTTTTTGGACCTGAGTCTGTCATCCCAAGTAGTTCATACAAACTTGCACTACTCAGCACTATTCAGACTAGATAGGCTACTTTATCTGTCTTTCTCAAAGAAATATTGAGCAGGATAGCACCAAGAACCAAACCTTAATATTACATTGGGAATCTGAGGTGACACTTAGCCATTCATTTGCACTATTTGAGTACAGTAGTTTGATATGGACAAATGTGCTAGGGGAGCAGTTATGGGCATTGGGTGAAGAGCCTAGGTTCACTTCATCCTTTCCCTAGTCCTCCTCTCTGTCTGGATTTCCGTTTTATGCATATCAACTCCCAGTTCCCATCCCAAGATGATCCTGGGCAAAAGATGAGGCATGTGATAATAAGCAGCATCTGGCTGAAGAAAAAGTGAGGCAAGGTAAAATGCAGTAAGTACCTGTGGCCAACACTCAGGCAGTGAATGAAGCAGCTATTTCAGGAGACTAATGAAAGAATATATACAATTTGTCAATAAAGTAGGGAGATCTGTACAACACTCACTGCCCATCTGTCTTGTACAGATATGAAGATTAATCACTCTATCATCCTACCAAAGTTTATCTTTTAAAAATACTGTTGCCTTAAAAATTCTGATGGACTCATGGGAACTGTGATCGGTTTCTACATTAGGGTAGCACTACAGGGCAAGAAAATATGGGAGTGCCACATAAGTTAAGGTGGGCAAGCAGATCAGTTACAAGGGGTTCTGCCATCACCAGGGTCTGTAGGCAACACTGTTTGCATTTCCTCAGAGAATCTTTAGGGAGAAGATTGTAGGTGGAAACATAGCCTGGGAGGCTTCTGTGGAAACATCCAGGCTTCAAGTAACACACGTAAGTCTTGTTTCCTGTTTTATAGGATTAAAGAGAAAAGTGTTATTTGTTAATCCCTGAGGCCAAATCTTAAATGGAGAAAATCAACATTCATGGAAAATGGGGAAGGGCATGAGTCTTTGTGTGTGGGTTTACATCTTGGCATTTTTATCTGTAGGAAAAAAAAGTGCTTTCTTAGAAAATGACTCAGCAGGGGAAGTCTTGTCTGTACCTTTGTCAGGGTGCATACTTTTGGGTCCCTGTCTGAGCACTCTCCTTCCTTTACTATAGAGTTTAATTGTGTGACCCTGAGTCTCCTGCCTCAAAGGAGGTAGACTCTAAAGACACCCCTCTTGGGCAGTCCCTTTGTTCTGCACCATCTTCGGCACACACACACACACACACCCAAGCCTCCTTTCTCTGTGCTATTTCCATAATCCTTTATCTCAAGGAGGGCAACCTGATGATCTGTCTACTCATCCCAGCCCCTTATAGAGTCTCAGTGGCCCTAGTAATGTTGAGAAATGTTCTTTCAGAACTGGACTCAAGATAGTAGTGTCAGAGGTCCCAACCAAATGAGGGGCGGGGACAATTGTGGGGGTGGAATAAGGACAGCAGCAGGGAACCAGATACCATGCTGCTGAGAAGAAGAAAAAAAAGACATTGGTTTAAGTCAGGAAACAAAAAAAGGGAACTGAGTGGCTGTGAAAGGGTGGGGTTTGCTCAGACTGTCCTTCCTCTCTGGACTGTAAGAATATGTCTCCAGAGCCAGTGTCTTCGGAGATCGAGTGCCACCTTCCAAGTCCTGGCATCTCAATGCATCTGGGAAGCTACCTCCATTAAGTCAGGACCAAGGTGGGTCTGGGGAATGGCAGGGACTGGACAGCAGCAGCAGCAAGTACCTCTCTTGGGACCCCTTAAGACCAGAGAGAAAGCATGGCTGATGCCATATATTTGCTGGTAGAGGAGGCTGGTGGAGGGTGGGAGTGTCATCAGCACAAGGCCCTAGCAGTCTGTTCCGGTGATGAGAGGGGCTATAGGGGTCCTTTCCGGAGAGGGCTGTGGGGGGAACAGGAAGAGAAAAAAGTTATCTGAGGTGACCATCTGAACAGGTAGCGAATGTTGGAAGGGGACACCTCCGCAAAACATGCTGGAAAAGAGATAATGCAGTTGGCAGTAAGGTTAAAAAAAAAAATTTGGTCAAATATCACTTGAAGACTCCAAATATATATTGGGTCAATGGGGCCCTTAGATTGAAATTCTAAGAGGCAGCCTATCTGGGAAAATGGTAAATGCTCAATAGGCATTTACCAATAGGCACAATAGGCAGTGCAAGCTGGGGAAAGGCCCTGGCTAGACTAAGGTGCTAAGCTACAAGCCTTGGTCTGCATCAGGCCAAATATCGCCAGGATCACATCTGGCTGGTTGAAAGGATTGTGTGGATGCTGTGCCAACCTCATGGTAATAGTGGATAAGAGACTGGGCCAGAATAAAGCAGCCTCCACCTCAGCCCAGGCAGTGAGGGCAACCCTGAAGATCATGGTGAAGATTTCTCTTCCTACCATTGCCTACCATGTGCACAGCTTACTTTTCTCCTATCTTCATTATTTATCCTCTCATTTCCTCTCCATTTCTCCTTTCCTTCTTCTTCTCTTCCTTTCTCTACCTGTATCCCCTCTTCTTTACATCCTCCTTTATTTTATTCATCACCATATCCCTGATGCAGAGTCAGCACTTAATAAGTAATCGTTGAATTGAATTGAATTTTACTTGCCCCTTTCTCCTCTGGCTCTTTACCATCCCCCCTTTTGCCTAGTACCCTTCCTACTGACTTATTGGAAGTAGTTACTGTATAAATAAATATAAATACATTAAAACAGGGCCTGACAATAATAAGTATTCTATCTCAGCATTTGCTATTATTTTTATTATGCCTAGGGCCTGCCAATGTCTTCACAAATCATATCCAGAGCAAATAGTTTAGCATTTAGAATAAAAGGGATTGCTGACCCTGATCAAGACATTCTTGGAGGGGTTGTCAGACCTCCAAACGGAATCACAATTTCCTGGCTACCCAGTTCTCAAAGACAAAAAATTCCATGTGTGCATTTCCAGAGACAGGACAGCAGCAAAGTCCAAAGGCTGGGGTAGGGGAGTTTATACAGCTCAGGGGCTGTCTTCTTTGCTGTTAGTTGTGTATTAGTTCTGCTCCTTCTCTCATTTTGTATGCCAAGCCTCTAAAGCAAGAGTGCTACAGCCTCTCTGGAGCCTCAGTTATTTGATAAAAGTGTCACCCTCAAAATAAGCCATAAAATATAGATATTTGTGGAAACTTAAAGCTTATTACACCTAAACAATATTTCTTAGGGCCTGCCCTATCTACTCTATTCTGGCCCCTTTATATTCATGCTGAACTACTGTTGTGTTAAAGTCTAAATTCCAGTTGTGTATGGCTATTGGTGTTTTTGTTTAGAATCCTTTGTAAATTCCTTATGGTAAGAACTAGTATAACTTTCCATCCACTTCTAGGGTATTGGTGCAGTTTTAAATTATCACTATGATTTATTATTTCCATTCGAGCAAATTTCCTATATAGTTTCCTTTCAGTGGACTAGACCATACCAGGAAGTTGCTTAGGTATAAGGGGAAGATATGGCTTTTGAAAACCAGTTTGGGTGTTCTCCAAAGAGTATCAGATACCTGATACTTTTCCCTCAGTAATGCTGAGATCTGATTGCTAACTTCTGAGAATAAGGAAGAGCTAGGTTTTTCAGTGAGGCAGTACACAATAAGAAGATAGAGAGGAGACCTCGACTCCAAAGCTGCTTTGTTATGCATGAAGCCATCAAGGGGGAGGGGAAGGTAGAACTCCTCTGAGGACCCTGAAACAATTGGGCCACGTGTGACTTTCAGTTTCTATGGAGATTCATGTTCAGTGACTGTGGGGGATTTGAGAGCATTACAAACCTAGAAGCTTTAATCCCACACTTTCATCCCCACTCTTTGAAAGCCCTCACCATAAACCTCCATGAAATGAAAATAAACTACAGTCTATTAACTGTATGGAAATTCTAGAATCAAGAGAAATTAAATTGTAGATAGGTGTAAGATTGGAATATACTAGAACTGGAGATCACTGACTTAATGAAAAGAACAAGTTAGTCTGCTATAAAATCAAAATTTATAAAGTGATTGCAAATGGAGCAGAAAAGAGATAAGGATGGGGGGCTGGGAATATAGCTTAGCTGGTAGGGTGCTTCCTCACATACACAAGGCCCTGGGTTCAATCCCTAGCACCACATACAAAAAAAAAATGAATGTTTACTGGGCACGGTGGTGTATGCCTTTAATTCCAGCAGCTCAGGAGGTTGAGGCAGGAGGATTGCAAGTTCAAAGCCAACCTCAGCAAAAGCAAGGTACTAAGCTACTCAGGGAGACCCTGTCTCTAAATAAAATACAAAATAGGGCTGGAGATGTGGCTCAGTGGTCAAGTTCCTCTGAGTTCAATCCCCGGTACCCCCCGCCTCCCAAAAAGAAACATTGGTTGTTCAAAACATTACAAAGCTAGAAACAGATCTTATTTAGAAAGAGATATGTTGAATAGATGATGGATAGATCGATTTTTTTAAAAAAAACAAGCAAATCATAAATAGTATGTGCGATGATTTCAAATATAATAAGAAAATGCACAGAAAAAATATAAAGAAATATGCCAAGAGATTATTGCATCTGGATAATAAGCTGATAATTGATTTTTTTTCTTTTTAATACTCCTGTGCTTGAAACTTGTCTATAATGAATGTGTTATTTTGATATGAAAGGACAAACAAATAAAATGTTTAAACCAGCTGGGTGTGGTGGTTTTCACCATAATCCCAGCAAGTGGGAAGGCTGAAGCATGAGGCTCACAAGTTCGAGGTCAGCCTGGACAACTTAGCAAGAGCTTGTCTCAAAATAAAAATAAATAAAAAAGGCTAGGGATGTAACTCAGTGGTAGAGTGACCCAGTTCTATATCCAACGTGCCACAATACACACACACACACACACACACACACACACACATGTTTAAACTAAAGAAAAAAAAATAAACTTGGGGAAAAAAAAAGGCCAAAGAGACACAGAAGATGGAATACCCTAGCAGTGACCCTTAGGACAGAGGGACAAAACTGAAAGTATGACACCAATCTGACACTGACTGTAAACTTGTGGATTGAGTGTCTGTCTCTTCTTCCAGGATCACTTGCCCAGAAGCTATTGTTTCTAGTGCAGGGTAAAAGAGATGATGAATCACTCAGATTAAGAAATTTCCAAAACAACAGAAGAAAAATGTAAAATGTCAACCATATAAAATGGTATGGAAAGAATCAGAACCCCCAGACCTGTTGGAAATGATTATTGCAGATCAGAACTTTCCTGGTTAGCATGCAGCCCCAAATCTAATGTAATGTCAAGCAACAGGAGAATGGGAAAAATGGACTTTATTCACCAGAAATATTTTATGTGCATAAAAATTAATTTAAATGAGCTGGGTGCAATAACCACACCTGTGATCCCAGCAATTCAGGAGGCTAACACAGGAAGATCACAAGGCCAGCCTCAGCAACTTAGTGAGACCCTGTCTTACAATAAAAAATAAAAGGGTTGGGGATGTAGCTTAGTGGTGGAGTACCCTGGGTTCAATTCCCAGCAACCCTCCTCCTCCAAAAAAAAAAAAAGAATTAAAATGTGTGAATTAGAACTACATGATAAATAAATCATAAAACTTTATATTGAGAAAAGAAAACAAGTGGCTGGAGAATACATACCATTTAGATATAAAATTTAAAACAGAAACCAATATTAAATATCTTTTGTGGATACGTACACATGTAGTAATAATATAAAAACATGCCTAGGTATGACAAACATAAATTCAATATATTGCAAACCTCTATGAAAGGAAAGGACTAAGACTGTAGAGTACACAAGGGTATTGGGCTCTAACAATAGGATGTCATTTCTTAAAAAAATAAATGACTGATGTAATTATGGCACAATATTAGGATTCTATAAAACTAAGTGGTGAGTCCATGAGTATAATGTTATTCTTTGTACTTCCTATTTGAAATATTTCATAATATACAAGAAAATATATTCAATTAAGGTTTTATATTTACAGTAACCAATAAAAACCCTAGAGATAGAGAAGAGTGGGTGTCTAACCTAAAACTGTGCTCTCATTCTGCTAAACATAAAACACCCTCCCCCCAAAAACAGCAGCAAGTGACTAGGAATCCACCAGTGAGAAAAAAATCTCCTTGAAGGGGATTTAAGGAAGGAAGATTAAAAAAATTAATAAAACCAAACAAAAAACAACAACAAGAGCAACAACAAAATCCTGGTGAAACTGAGAAGAGCTCTCATGTAAGAAGGACAACTGTTAACAGGGACAGATCACTCATACCAGCCTGGAGGAATATGAAGAGGAAAGTAACCCAGGGTCCAGGATGCTCTCTCATCCCCCACATTCACCAACATTTCCTTTCTTGCTGAACATTCATAGAAGATGCAGAGGAGTCTTTCCCAGCTGCTCTTTGATGATAGCTATGGGGAATGACAGGGTGCTGAGGTGGATGTCATCATACCTCATTAAAGGCAAAAAGAAAGTCCAGGAGGTAATGAAGTACCACAGAAACAGTAAGGATTGATTGCATGATACAGCAGTGGTATAGATGGGTGAGTTTGGACAAGTCATGTAATCTCTCTGAGTCTCAGATTTCTTATCTGTTGTGAAGAATAAATGAAATAACACATGTGAAATGTCTGTCAGGGGCTAGGGAGTTGCAGGTGCAGAGCTTGCCTGCTGTGTACAAGGCCCTTGGCTCAATCCCCAGCATTGCAAAAATATAAATAAATAAAAACAAAATAAAATGCCTGACAGGTAGATGGCGCTCAGAGAAATAGGAGTTCTGTTCCATCCTTCTACAGAGAGAAAGGGAATGACCAGAATCTTTCTGGCCAATTAAGTATACTTTAAAGGAAAAATAAAGAGAAAACACTGCTTCTTGGAAATTCTAGTTAGTTATTTGAAGTACTCTTGTACTAGAATTTCTAACTATCCTCTCATGGACTCTCCCAATCATAAGCAGGCTGTGTAGGTTTCAGAATTTTACTCTAGTGTTGTCCTTAATAGTGTTTTCTCTTATAAGCAAGATAATAGCCAATGATGGTTTAGTTTACTGATTGTGTAACTGCCATTTATATTAATTCCTTGGTATAGTGCAGTTATATGATGGCTGAACTCATATGTTAATAAGCTTTGTCTTTCTGAATTCTGTTGCAAAAGGTGGCTATATGAAAATCCTTGTATTTGTAGTTTTTTTTAAATCACAATACCTTTATTTTATTTATTTTTATGTGGGGCTGAGGATCAAACCCAGGGCTTCACACCTGCTACATGAGTGCTCTACCTCTGAGCCCCAGCCCACATTTGTAGTTTAATACAAAGAACATTGCAAGGTGTTGTGGAGTATGTCTGTAATCCCAGCAGCTGGGGAGGCTGAGGCAGGAGGAGCACAATTTCAAAGCTAGCTTTAGAAACTTAGTAAGGCCATAAGCAACTCAGTGAGATCCTGTCTCTAAATAAAATATAAAAAAGGGCTAGGGATGTGGTTCAGTGGTTAACTGCCTCTGGGTTCAATCCCTGGTACAAAACAAACAAAACATTATCACACTGATGGGGCTGGGGTTTTGGCTCGCCTAGCATAAGTGAGGCAGTGGGTTCGATCTCAGCACCAAATAAAAAAAATAAATAAACAAAATAAAGGTATTGTGTCCATCTACAACTAAAAAATAAATTCTAAAAAAAAGCCATTATAACACTGATACTGATATTCTATGCTTTAAAGAATTTTGTCTTTCTCCCCTTTTTTCTCTATATGAACAACCATGTGTGTGTGTATGTGTGTATGTGTGTGTGTGTGTGTGTGTGTGTGTGTGACATTATGTCACCTCCATTTCCATCCCACCTCACACCCCTTGAATGAGGTTCAGGGTAAGCCCTACTATGCATAATTTATGGTCAAATTGACTGTACACTGCTAATATGGTTAGAGGAAAAAATCTGGGACCTTCCACAATGAGTACTCATGGATGCTCTGCCTTCTAATGCAAAACCAACCATCCAGAAGACATAAAGATGGACGTTTATATTTTTACATTATTGGTTGATGGACTGATGGTGCCTACAGAAGAACTACCACACTTTCAAGCTACATGACTCTGTACTAAATCACAAGGGATAGGAGAAAAGTATCCAAAGAAGGAGATACCAAACCATGGAAACCTCAGTAATACTCTGGTTCAGTGATCTAGATGTTGATGCCATTTCACTTCTTTCTCAGAGAGATGATGGCTAGTGAAAAGCTTACTTACTTCCTCATACTTAGACCAGCACTAAACCCTATCCCAACACAGACATTTGAGGTGGAAGTCTTCCTCTTGTACAAACCGGATTTATTCTAAAAAAGAAAAAGATAAAAGGTAGCATCCAGAAGGACCTGTCTTAGAAGAAATAAGAGCAGAAGCTGAGACTAAAGCAGATGCTGAGTCTCAGCAGGAATGTATCCATTAAGATCCTGCAAAAAAATTAAGGGTAAAATGTTAGATGTCCTTTATTTGGCTATAAGAAGCACAATTGTGGTTTGTTGGGATGATTTTGATCCCATTTGCAGTTATGCTACTCAATATTTTTAGGGTTTTATTTTGTGTTCTGTAATTTGGGTCTTTGACTGTGAAGAGGTACTTAATTGTAACTCACCATGAAATAAATGTGATGGTATTATAGGGAACTCATTGAATTAGCAATTCCTGAGAACAGAGTATTATTACTTGGTCACCATTACTTCTGGGTAAATGAATGATTATAATGTTAAAAGAGACCTTTTTGGATTTTAAGCTGAAATTGAATGTTAGAAAGGACTGATTGGTTGTAAACTTAGCAGCTTATCACTCCTATGTGAGATAATTTAAACCAGGGAATCAGGGAAGAGAGATATGTGATATGATGTAGGGAAAAGTTTGCAACTTTGCCCAATTTTTCTCCCAAGATTATTTACAAAATATTGAACTAATCCATCACCAGAAGGCAATGACATCTTCATGGTAGACAAGAGGCAAAGTGATAATTCTGAACATCCTTGTCTTCTTTTAATCTGTTTTTGTCTTCCCAGTATAATAATGGAACTGTCTCCACCACAGGAAAGAGCAAACTGTGTGGATAGCCTGAAACTTTGATAAAAACCATGCATTGCCCTCCTGGTGTAAGCAATAATCTGTGCTTGGCGAGCAGAAAAAACAAACAAAAAACCCTGCTGACTTTATTTATTCTGCTTCCATGGTGCCACCAAAAGCATAAGATGTTTAGATAAATAAATACATTTAATCTTCTTCATAGGAAAAAAACCTGCTTCTAACAAAACTTGAGAGGAGGAGCCGGGGTTGTGGCTCAGTGGTAAAGCGCTTGCCTACCATGCATGAGGCACTGGGTTTGATCCTCAGAACCACATAAATAAATGAAATAAAGATATTGTTTCCACCTGCAACTAAAAAATAAATATTAAAAAAAACTTGAGAGGAGGACTAGTGGATTTTTTTCATCACTCACTTAGTGCTCCATTTATATGACAGCATTTTTTTTCACTGTACTTTTTAAATAAAGATTTGGAATTAATAATAAGATTGTCCATAACTTTAGGTGAAGAACGGATGTAAAGTTTTTTTTTAAAGAGAGAGAGAGAGAGAGAGAAGAGAGAGAAAGAGAATTTTAATATTTATTTTTCAGTTTTTGGTGGACACAACATCTTTATTTTATTTTTATGTGGTGCTGAGGATCGAACCCAGCGCCCTGCGCATGCCAGGTGAGCGCATTACTGCTTGAGCCACATCCCCAGCCCCCTGTACAGTGTTTTATGTGAATAAAAGAAGTAGGGGCTGGGGTTGTGGCTCAGTGGCAGAGTGCTTGCCTAGCACATGTGAGGCACTGGGTTCCATCCTCAGCACCACATAAAAACAAATAAATAAAGTAAAGGTACTGTATCAGTCTACAACTAAAAAAAAATTTTTAAATCATTTTAAAAAGCAATTGGTAGATTTGAGGGACTTCCTTTGCTTTTTTTATATTTCACTTACCTGAACTGAATCTTTCTGGAATATTGAACTTTTGGGAAGGTTAACCACATTACTGTTCATAAATGAACACTGCTCACTTCCATGCCACTAGGACAGTTGCATTACTTTTGCATGATGCTGTCTAAAATAACTAAGGAAAAAGGGAGAAAAAGCCAAAAGAGAAAACACAACTGTTCCTCCACCAAAAAAATTTGTTTTCAATTTGAGAATAAAGCATCTACCTTTTGTAACTCAATCAGTGGGTAACGTACAAAGTCTGTTGGGTGACAGCATGTATCCACAACTACAGGTATACTCTCCATGTCCTTATTAGACTCCTTGGTTGACAGACCCTAGTGGAACAATATTTGAAAAATTATACTCACTATCCAGGAAACTTGGAACCAAAAGGCCACTATCTGCCTCCATGGAGTTCTGGAACTTGCATTACACCTTTTGGGAACATTAGGGTCAACAGCTGCACAGAGACTTTTGCTGTTCACAAATTCTGTACACATCATAAAAAGGTGACTAGTGTAAAGCTGCCTCTTGACATTACCAAACACACAGGTACATATCATTTGACATCTAATGCATTCCATTGATTTATATAAGAACCCCATTTTTGTGAACTCACAATGTAAAATCAACCCCCCCAATTCAGTGTGCATCTATTATTCCTGAGGATTGACAGACCTTAGGGACTGTGTAAGGAGGATATTAAGGTGGAAATAAGCCTCTTTGCTAGTAATGCATACTTTTGTTCCATTTGCATTAGGTAGCTAGGCTGAGGGGGAACCAGGAGGGATGAGAATTAATGTACTGGAATCTCAAGAACTTTCATTATCAACAGCACACAAGTGAGCCCTAGAAAGAAGAAGTGATGGCTGCAGTGATACTGGAGAGCATCTTTTTGAAGCGCTCACAGCAAAAAAAGAAAACATCGCCTTTAAACTTCAAGAAGCGTCTCTTTCTCTTGACTATGCACAAACTTTCCTACTATGAGTATGACTTTGAACGTGGGGTAAGTTTCTCAGCTGTGAAGACTGAGTTTCAAGATTTCCAGATCTTAGATCTTTGGGAAATTGTGCATCTTCCTTGGTAGAAGAAGGGAGGTAGAAATGACCCATGTATATTCAAGGTCAGCAAAATATTTCCTAGATTAGAACTAGCTACAGCCCTGCTGGGACAGAAATTCAAAGGTGCTAAGAAGCCACAGGGGAAGTCTTACTATGGAATCTTGCAATTGGTGAATGCTCAACAAAGGATTCTCAAGAAGGAAATCCAAAATTTGAAAATTGCTTCATTGTTTCTTATGGCTGATACAGTCCTTAACACTACCATAGTATTTGTTCTCTATCTGGTAGTCAAAAGTTAGATTAATAGATTTGGAAGGTTTTCTTTTTTCCAAAAGAACAGGTCCTGATATAGAGTGTGGGTGCCACCTCACCATGCTGAATGATTAGATAAGAAAATCTAGTCATCTGGTTGCTTAATCATTCTTAATCTTTCTCCATTTTCTTCCTCATTCTCTTTCTCAGAGAAGAGGCAGTAAGAAGGGTTCAATAGATGTTGAGAAGATCACTTGCGTCGAAACAGTGGTTCCTGAAAAAAATCCTCCCCCTGAAAGACAAATTCCGGTAAGAAGAGGCTAACTGATTTTGAGTTGATTTTTTAAAAATGTTGTTTTCTTGGGGCTGGGGATGTAGCTCAGTTGGTAGAGTGCTTGCCTTGCATGCACAAGGCCCTGGGTTCAATCCCCAGCACAATAAATAAATAAATAAATAAATAAATAAATAAATAAATAAATAAATACAATGTTGTTTTCTTTTTTTTCTCCCTGATTGCAAGAGTAATGCAAATTTATTATAGAAACTCTGGAAATGTTTTAAAAGCGCAAAAATAAGAAAAAAAATGGTACAAAATCCCATTGTCCAGCTAAAACAACTATTAACATGTTCATATACATAGAATTGCAGATGATTTTCTCTACTAAAAATGCATAAACATACATGAATATATGTAATATACTTAGAACATAGAATCATACTATACATCTTTCCTTATAATCTACCTTTTCAATTTAACAATAAATAAGAAGCTTTTCCCAAAGACAATAATAAAAGTACCAAACATTTATGCATGGATATTATCAATGTGGTATATGCTGTTGAATAATTGGAAGAGTGTAATTACACTAAGTGTAATAATAATAGATTATTTAGCTGGGTGCTGTGGTGCACACCCATGATTCCAGTGACTTGGGTAGCTAAGGCAGGAACATCACAAGTTCAAGGCCAGTCTCTGAAACTAAGAGAAACTCTCAGCAACTAAGCAATACCCTGTCTGAAAAAAAAAATTAAAAGGACTAGGAGTCAGGTGTGGTGGTGCAGTCCCAGCAACTGGGGAAGCTGAGGCAGGAGGATGGCAATTTCAAAGCCAGTTTTGTTTTGGTGCTGGGGATTGAACCAAGGGCTTCTTGCATGCAGGAAAGTGTTCTACTAAAAATAGATATTTTTAATTACATGATTTTAATGACTGCATGATGTTAGCTATCATGGATATGTTATAATTTGCTTAACTAAACTTTTTTTTGATACTGGGGATTGAATACAGGGATGCTTTACCACTGAACTATACCCACTGTTCTTTTTTATTTTATTTTATAATAATAATTATTATTTGGTGCTAGGGATAGAACCCAGAGATTTTGCTACTGAGCTACATTCCTGGTCCTTTTATTTTTATTTTTATTTGGTACTGGGGATTGAACCCCAGGGTGCTTAACCACTGAGCCACATCTCTAGTCCTTTTTATTTTTTAATTTTGAGACAGGGTCTCACTAAGTTGCTTAGGGTCTTGCTAAGTTGCTGAGGCTGGCTTTGAACTTGCCAATTTTTCTAATGATATATTTACTGTATTCCTAGTTCTTTCAACAAGATCTTGATATAAGAATATTAATCTTTTAGCTATATGTTGAGAATATTTTCCAGTTTATCATTTATCTTTGATTTTTGTTTATGGTGTTTTTGCCATACAGGAATTGAAAGTCTGTGTCATCAAATAAGTCCATCTGTTTCTTAATAACTCCATCTTTATCATTATTATTAGAAAGGATTTCCCTCTCACAAGATTATATAAAGAGGCATTTATATTTATTATCTGTCACTCATAGTTTTCACTTTTTATATTAAGCTCTTAAATCCATCTGAAATTTACTTTGGTGTATGATGTGAAATAGCTAACTACCTAATTCCCCTCATGCATCTAATTTTAGTGACTAGATGTCCCAGCACCAATTATTGAGAAATTTTCCTTTCCCCAATGATTTGAACTGTCTCAGGCTTTCTTGACTGAGTATGCACTGGATCCTGTGGATATGGGTTCCAACTGGGTAATAGGAATTGATTACTAAGAATTGGCATTGTCTGTGTAGGAGATGCTTCTGAAGACACAGAAAAAGATTCCCAATTCCTAGCTGGGTGTGGTGATACACAGTTGTAATCCCAGTGATTCAGGAGGATTCCAAGTTCAAGGCCAGCATGGGTAACTTAGTGAAAACATCATCCAAAGTACATGTATGAAGACATGAATTGGTGTCAACATACTTTATATACAACCAGAGATATGAAAAATTGTGCTGTATACATGTAACAAGAATTGTAATGCATTCTGCTGCCATTTATTTTTTTTTTAAATAATCAATATATAAAAAAAGAAAACCTATCTCAAAAGAAAAAAATAAAAAGGGCTGGGGATGGAGCTCAGTGGTACAGTGCCCTGGGTCTAATCCTCAATACTGCAAAACAAACACTTCCAATACTTAAAGAAACCCAAGAAAAAGTAATGTATAAACTAATAATCATAACCATACCTTTTTCTTTCATCATAGAGAAGGGGTGAAGAGTCCAGTGAAATGGAACAGATTTCAATCATTGAAAGATTTCCTTACCCTTTCCAGGTGAGTTATTTTCCCTCATCAACTCTGGGAAGGACTTTGCAATGTAGTTGGTAGGGATGGGGTGCAGGCCAGACAGAAATATACTAAATCCCAGTCTATTGAAATTGAAGTGAACAAGGAGGCTGTGTTACTAAACCAGGCCCATTTGCCCACTGCACAGTGTGCTAATCACTTAAACAAGGAGTTTTGCAAAAGATCTTATTTTCAAATGTGGAGGTGGGAGACCCAAGTCTCAAATCTGCTTCTACAACAGGTTTAGGGATATTTGTGGAGTAGAGATACATGGTGGTTGGAAGCGAAGCAATCAGTAGTCTGCACATGTGCAATCCAACTCCATGGTTCTTCATGGGGTGCATGTTCAGAAAATGGCTGTGTAAACATGATCTGAAGGTGGAGTTTTGGGTCTCCCGATGTGGAAAGGTCACCCACTGGACCCTTGCAAAGAGTTAATGGTTTCCATAAACATGGCCTTCCAGTTCCTGAAAAATAACCTAGGCATCCTGTCATCATGACCCACATTTCAGAGGTGTTATCTACAGCAAAGCTAGTGGGAGACTAATAACATATAGCTCAGCTGTGTGACCTCTAGAGTTAGTGATTTTTTTAAAGCCAAATAAAAGCAAGTAACTAAGGTTGAGCACTAGGGCTCAGAGTCAGAGAAGTAAAAATTACAAAGGGTTGGTTAGTGTAAATGACAATAGGCCAGTTGTGTTTGTAGACTGGTAATTGTCAAAGATAGGATTTTATACTCCCATGGAGTCTTGAAGAGTAATGCATTATTGTTTTGATGATTACATTCTTGAGAATGGATCTCAGATCTTTAAGAGATGCTTCTGACTTGTAAAAGATACATATTTACAATTGCAAGCCCTTCTTTTAGTAAATGTTCAGTAGATGGTTGTGGCCTACAAAGCAAGTGTTTGGTTTTAGCTAGACCAAGAAATTAGACCAACAAGGGTTGAGAATATTTGTTTTGCTATTTTCCTAATCTAATATTGTTTCTTTCCATATTTACACCTCAAAAAGAATACATAGCACCAATTCTATTATGTGTGCATTGAGAAAGATGCTCTACTTGTTGAGTGAGCATTTCACTTCCTTCTGGTTCTGCCTATCTGTCTAATGGTGGTTATGTGGGTTGAAAAGACAGAAAAGGGGAGGGAAGGAGTAGTATTAGGAAGTTCAGTATGGGGAAGGTTTATTAGACTTACACATAAACCTAAATTCTATTCTAGTGTGAAATAGCTGAAGAACCAGCCACATAGATATCTGCCTTGTGGATGAAATATAAGCCACAAAGGAGAGCAAAATTTGATCTTCAACATGGCTTGCTTATGTCCTGAAAACTCAGGCCACATGTCATGAAAATAGCAGACTCTGCAACAGTGAAAGCCAGAAAAGGAAGTGGAAAGTCTCAGGGGAGGGGGCTGTCATGGATTTCTGAGCACAGCAAGATTAACAAGCCAGAAAAAAATGCAAAAGGATCTTATTCATGTCCCTGACTGTTAGAAAATCTGTAAAGGAAGGGTATTTTAGACATAATTTTTACTACCATTTGTATTTCAAGAAGATGACATTGTTTGGATGTGCTAGTGGATAATGTTAAACAGCAGCTAATTTAAAATTAATTTATTTTGGCTTTAGAATCCATTATGTGCTGGCTATTAACTCTGAGAGTCAGAGCCAAATCTTTTATATTTCATGCATCTCCATAACACCTAGTATGATGTCTTGATCATGGTAGGCATTCAAAAATACTAATAGATGATAGTACTTAATTTATATTTTATTCTTTTAAGTAGGTTTGTGGTTCCAAATTTTATTTATTTGGGCTAGTGTTAGTGAGGGATGGCCATTAGGTGTGTGTGGGAGAACCTTGAATTAAAATTTTGCTCCATCTTGTCCAAGTGAATAACCCATATGTACCAACCAAGACTTAACTGCTGAAGTCTATGTGTCCATTGCTCCAGGTTGTATATGATGAAGGGCCTCTTTATGTCTTTTCTCCAACTGAAGAACTGAGAAAGCGTTGGATTCATCAGCTCAAAAATGGTGAGCATTATTTGGAAATTAAACTAGTCTTCAAAAGAAAAAGGCACAAATGGGGAAGAGAGAGAGATTGGGAGAAAGAGAAAAAGAGAGGGAGGAAGGGAGAAAGAAGAGAGGGAAAGGAGAAAGAGAAGAAGGAAAAATGAGTGGAAGGAAAGAAGAAGAGAGAGGGAAGATAAGGGAGGGAAGAAGGAGGGGGAGAGAGAGAGAGAAAGCCTATATTTTGCCTCAATAGTAGTGCTACAATTGAATTTAGTATTCCATCATGTGAGTGAAAGATAACATATTAGACCAAGAGTTCCACCCAGTTCCACCACTATCTTTCTATTGCAATTTTGTAATTGCAGGCATCTATATTTCTCTATTTATAAAAAGTCCCATTCTTTACACCAGTTACAAGGGTAGTGTGTTGTTCAATATCTAGAGTTCTAATTATGAAATATATAGCTCCAAAAATTAAATATTATGATGCATGAGAGTACTTAAAGTCAGAGTAAAAGAACTTGGTTTCAAGATCCTTCTATCACTTATAAGCTGGGTGACAAGTAGACCAGTGAACTTCTTTGAAGTTTGGTTTCTTCTCCTGAACAGAAATAACAATAATGCTTCCTATACCCACTTTCAGGGTTATCCTGAGGATCAAATGAAGCAGTAATGTATGTGAAAGTATGTGAAAAACTATAAAGCACTGTATAAGAAAGTATTATATGTCTCTTCGTTGTGGTTAAATATTTCCCAAGGAACTATTTTTTGTTTCTTGCTTTGTGAGGACTTGCACTTGAACATCATTTTAGCATTTCATGTAGCCCACACAGTGTTTGAAGATAAACTTCACTGCAAATGTTTGCAGCACAGGATGCACGAACATATATTTGTGTGTATATATAGCCACATGTCAAGTGACTAAGAGATTAACTGGTTGAGTTGACATAAGGAAAGGCTGCCTAGAGAAACAGGAAGGAGGACAGCCTGATAATGGCATGGTTGGGTTATTGCATGACAGCCCTTTGTCTTAATAAACATTTAGATTCTGATAGTGGTTGGCTATAACAGCCTTGATCACTCTCTTGAGAGCAAGTATGATTGGTAGAAATTGTGATCACCAAATCTTTCAAACTGAAAAGGAAGAAAGGGATCACTTACTGAATTTTTGCTGTGTGTCAGACACTGAGCTAAATACTTTATATTCATTATCTCACTTAATTTTCACAACAACCTGGGGCAAAAAATAATAATAACTAACACTTAATGGGCACTTACTATGTACCAGGTTCTGTGTCAAGAGCTTAAAATGTAATAGCACATTTAATCCTCATGATAATTTTATGAATTATGTATTATTCCCCTATTTCCAAATGAAGGAACTGAAGCTTAAACAGATTACTTAACTTGCTTACAAGCACATAGCTAATGAGTAGTGGATCCTGGATTCTTACTACATTCCTGGGCGTGTGTGTTCTGAAGTCTAAGTTCATTACATAACTTTATGCCGCTTGCTTTCCAAGTCCAGAAATTCCACATGTAGTTAGTTACAAAATATTCTTGAGTAAAGCTATGTTGAATATTACAAATACCAAAAGGTTCAGTTCTTGTCATATTTTGAGTTAAGGGACCTTCTTTATCCCTGGGGATACAAAGTAAGCAAACTCATCAGTAGTGTTTATTAAGATCCAGGCTCTTCTCTAAGTTCTTTAATGTGTTACCTCACCTATTTTCACATTAACCACATGAGGCCGTTATTTTCATCATCCCCATTTACAGATAAGAAAACTGAGTTACAGAAAGTTTAAGTAATTTGCCCAAATACATTCAATTTGTGCTCTTTCTAAGCCAGCAACTGAGATAGGAGCTCCGGAAGGCATATATATGTGTACTTCTTTGGTTCCCTCCACAGTGCCCAATACAGTACTTTGCACACAAAAACAGATCTATAAATAGTTGTATTGATTAATTTTTCTTGGGCTCTAAATTGATAGATGACTGGGATTTAATTTGGAAATAAAAGGAAGTGAGGAAGAGTAGCTGAGGGAGAAGCAAGGGAGAATAGTGTGGTGTGTCCAAGTTAGTACCTCTTTACACTTCAAATACTAATTTCCAAATTAGTCTTAGTTTAATCCAACAAATAATTTTGACTGTCAACTATATTCAAAGTATGAGTAATGACCAAGGATAAGAATATCCAGTTTGTAAGCTTTGTTTATTAACTCATATGTTAACATTGCCATGTTGATTATGCACTACTATTAAAGTTCATTAGCCAAGTAAATTTACAATAGGCTAAAACAAATATTAACACCATCATTTCAGTTGTGCCATTGGCGTGGGTAGATAAGTGTGGCTACGTGCAGTTTTGCCATCTCTTCCCTTCTGTTTCACTGAAGGCATTTTTTCCCAGTTGTTATACCTGCGTGTATGCCATGTCAAACTTGCCTGGAGCAATCTACCACAGGAGCCAAAATGTAGGCTCCCCTTCTTTTTTTTAAAAAAAATTTCTTTTAGTTTATAGATGGACACAATATCTTTGTTTTTAGTTATTTATTTTTATGTGGTGCTAAGGATTGAACCTAGGGCCTCACATGTGTGAGGCAAATGCTCTACCGCTGAGCTATAGCCCATAGGCTTGCCTTCTAACAAATATCATGACTACAGGAGATTTAAATAGGCTTCCTAACAACATCAAGATAGCCTGAGTGTGAGCAATGCTAATAGTAATTTGTCCTAGGAGCCACCAAATCCCACTCTAGTGATGCTATCTTTCTCTTGAGTAAAATGCACTGATTAGAAATCATTAATGTGAAAAAGCAACGTCATCAGAATACATATTACCTCTGCAGGGGTATTGATCATGATGGGGCATGAGGGAGCCTTCTGAGGTGCTGGATCTGAATCAGGGTGAAATGGTTGCAGACAGTTAGGCATGCTTATAATCCTAGCTACTTGGGAGACTGAGGCAGGAGGATTGCAAGTTTAAGGTCAGCATAGGCAACTTACCAAAACCCTGTTCAAAATTTAAAAATATATTTTTTTCCAAGACTGAGGGTGTAGCTCAATAGCAGAGCTCCCCATTCCCACAAAAAAAGAAAAACAAAAGAAACAAACAAAACAAATGATTATAGACAAATGTAGCTCTCACTATATACTTTAGATCTGTGTAATTTCTCATATGTAAGTTATAACTCAATTTTAAAAGTACAGCTTTAGTTACCTCCTATCCAGCTGTCACATTTTCTCAATGATACTTTCTTTGGAAAGGTTTACCCCTGAGGACTTAGTCGTAGAATCTCTCCTTCTATTTCCTTGAATATGGTAGTGGGCATTTCTATGTTATAGTGCCACAGGTATTTGTCTGCACTCATTATTTTCTTTCTTTCTTTCTTTCTTTCTTTCTTTCTTTCTTTCTTTCTTTCTTTCTTTCTTTCTCTCTCTCTCTCTTTCTTTCTTTCTTTCTTTCTTGTGCTGGGGATTGAATCTGGAACCTTGCTCATGTTAAGCATGTGCTCTACCACTGAGCCACACCCCAGTTATACACTCATTCTTGAATCTTTGTTTGGTCAAGTTCAATAGAGCCTATCTTAATTGTAACTTCAGCAATAAGCAAAGGCTGGCTTCACAAAAATGAACAGAAGAGTGGCATCAGCAAAACTCCCATGACTAATATAGGGAGGAATGATTTATGCATGCCTGAAATAATTTTAGACATTATCCTGATAAACATGGATAACAATGACCAGTACATGGAGAATGTATACCCACCATTAGTGCTTCACAGACAATACAACTGTGCATTGGTGAAACAAAAGTCTCCCCTAAACTCTCCCACTTGTACACTCTTCTTTTGTAATCCTCCTCTAAGAAGCTGGAAATACCAGCTCTAGATTAACCAACAAAAGGGGTGGCATCTTCAAGGGACTTCAAAAGAGGCAACCATTATTGGGGAATGTAGGGAGGTTCTAAATTGTGCTAGGGGTGGGGAAGGAAGGATGCTTTATTTCCCCTTATTAGCACATTAGCATAGTTTAAGGATGAGGTAAGTCACCAAGCTATGCTTACTGGTGCTCTGCCCTGCAGAAAGTACAAAGGATGAGAGGGTCTTGAAACCCCTGGGTGAAGGGGACTCTCACAGGAGAGGCAGAGGGTGGAGATGGTGAGAACAATCAATCCTGGAAGAGTGAAGTATCACTGACATTATTCAGAGTTATCAGTGCCTGGTAGTAACTAAAGGCAAACAGACTTTTATTTACTTTTTGGTATGGAGGATTGAATGCAAGGGTGCTTAACCACTGAGCCACATCCCCAACCCTTTTTTTGTATTTTATTTAGAGACAGGGTCTCAACATTTTGCTAAATTGCTGAGGCTGGCTTTGAACTTGCAATTATATGCATACACCATTATATGCATACACCATCATGCCTGGCAAGGCAGTGGCACCCCCTTCTCCACAGGAAATCTTAATTAAGCTTCCCCAGAAATCTTCACCATAACTGATCTTAGGACTATCAGCAAAAGAGTCTCTACAAAAGGGTTCAATGTAATTAAACTTCCTATTTCCTGTTGCTCTATCTTACTTGGCCACTGGCCAGGTGCTGAATGCCCTTTACTACTTTTTCACAAACATTTTTCCAATAGAGTAGTTTGTAGAAGCGTGTTTGCAAATGCAAAGTGTGGTAACAAAAGAAAACAAACAAAAAAACAAGGCCTCTGGTCTTGAGCCAGACCTTCACAGAGACGTTTACATTTCTAAGAGAAGAAGTTACTGATTGGGCTGGCTCCATGGTAACAGCTGGCAAGGGGAAGAAAGAAAGGGAAGAAGCTCTCCCCTTTTCAGGCACCTTCTTAAGGGTTAACTTGCCCAGAACAATGAAAGAAAAAGCTGCTTTAGTGTGAACTTCTGCAGACTGTGAATTTCTGAGCCCCTCCCCTTACAAGCTGGGTATTAAATTCTGAAACTGCCTGAACGCAGGTTCAGGGGGATTGATTGATTACAGCAAAAGCTTTGCCCTCTGAACCTAGCTATAGCCAAATAAACCTGCTTCCTGTTTCTTATTCGGTGTCCTACTTTGTCTTTCCCCTGAAACAGGTTTTATTATTGTTTTAAACTTCTTTATAGGCAATGTAACCCCTTAGAGCCTAGATTCTATCTGAACAGCTCCTCCCTTATGCCCTTTTAATGGTGAAAAAGAGTACTGAAAAGTATGTAGGGGGGTGAGGGTAGGCAGGGGAGAGTTGTTAGAAGTCTTTAAATCCATGTTGAGAAAAGCATCAAGATGTCACCATTTGAATTTAAAATTTTGACAAGTTTTGATGTGATTACACAATCGTATTTGTATGTTGAATTAAAAAAAAGATGTCACTGTTTTTAGAAGGTAGCACTTTTTGTTATTCTGCCCGTAAAAAGCACCTGGCCACTAGAACTTCTAGGCCTCCTCCAAAGCCTTAAATGAGTGAACTGTGACTAGCAAGCTTTTAAGGACTTGAGTTGTTTTCTACAGAAGTTTTTGTTTTGTTTTCATTCCTGTCTTTTTTAAAAAAAGATTATTTGGAATTCCTCTTAGTGGTAAATGCTGAAATTTGTGTGTCTTCAAATGTCCATATTCCTAGACTAGCCTTTGTCTTTACCCTAGTCTTGGTACTACTGTTATTTAGTTGTCTTTGCTTTCCTAAATTATCTGACCTTATGATCCCTGGATGCCTTTTCTAGTTGACTTCCTGATAAGGTTCTGGAGATGCCACAGTATTATAAACAATAATGCTAATTCCTCCTATCTGCAAACCACTCTTCTCAAAGTACTTTGGCTTCTAGATATTTTTTGTCTCACAGTCATGTGAAGGAAATTGAGCTGCTGTGTTTATATCTGGCAATGAGCTTAACCTACCTCAATGATCCTAGTAAGATTGGAACCATGTTTATCCTAGAGGCCGACTCACCTTCATTTACCTTTGAGCTCAGCTCTGTTGAATGTTCTATGAACACAAGAAGCCTAATACTGGAAGTTCTCTCTAAGGCAAATATCTCTAAAAGATCACCCAGGAACTGGGAAATTGGTATGTTAAAAAGTGGAGGTGAGAGTTTGGTTTCCACACATCCTATTTTTTCCCTCATCTGAAAAACATACCATAGTCAATACCTGCCTTAGAGGAAGATTATAATGGCTGCTGGGAAAGCATAGATAATATTTTTATTGTTGAGCTCTGGTGTCATCAGATATCCTTATCATGTTGGTGGAGACACTCATCATGGCAGATCACCGAAGATAACTTCATGAGAGCTGTTTGGGGGCCAGGGCACATGGGCAGGCAGGACAGTCATGTGAGCCAACTGGTATATGGTCTGCTTTCCTTCAGGTTTGATGAGGGGTAGGTATTTGAAGCTCACCACTAAGCTCAAAGAGGAAAATGTGCAAGTTGTTAATTCTGCACATCAGATATGATCTCTCTTCCTTCTCTCCTGCTACAGTAATCCGATACAACAGTGATCTGGTACAGAAATACCACCCTTGCTTCTGGATCGATGGGCAGTATCTTTGCTGCTCTCAGACAGCCAAAAATGCCATGGGCTGCCAAATATTGGAGAACAGGAATGGAAGTAAGAGATCTGATCAGTACAGTTTCTCCTTCTCTTCCCCATCTCTCCTATCCCAGTGGGTATAGAACCAGGGCCTCACACACACTAGGCAAGCACTCTGTCCCCAGTGAGGTATATCCCCAGGTCAATTTCTTCCTCATTTGATGATAGACATATGGATATGTAGATAACCACCACACTCCCAAGGATTCATTGAACCCAAGAACACAGCATAAATTTGTATATTTTGGCCACTGCAAAAGAAAGTTTGGGTGAAGGGATTAGTGATGGCTAAAATCCAAGAGGTAATCTGCTCTTTAAGACGTGTGACCTGGAACCCATACACTTTTTCTAATTTGCCTAAAGGCTCTGTGTACAACAGCAAAATCTCTGGTGAAATCTGTCCCTTGGCGCTTTCCTAAAATGCATTTCATATCATCACTGGCTTCTTGTTTTGCAGGCTTAAAACCTGGGAGTTCTCACCGAAAGACAAAAAAGCCTCTTCCCCCCACACCAGAGGAGGACCAGGTATAGAGGAAATTACATATTGCTACTGCTTAAAAGGAAATTTATAGGCAAACACTGAAGATACACCAGTCTTAGAAGTCCCTAGAACTTGGTAGTGTGAACTGGCATTCTTTTTTTTTCTTTTTGGTACTGGGGATTGAACTCAGGGGCACTAGACCATTGAGCCACATCCCCAGCCCTATTTTGTATTTTACTTAGAGACAGGATCTCACTGAGTTGCTTAGAACCTCGCTTTTGCTGAGGCTGGCTTTGAACTCGTGATCTTTCTGTCTCAGCCTCCTGAGCCACTGGGATTACAGGCAAGCGCCACTATGCCCCACTTAACTGGCGTTCTTGCTGAGACAGGATTTATACTTCTACTTAGGACTTCCTCTCCAATTAAAAGATAGGGGGCTATAGGTAGTTCTAGGCAACCACTTAATCCAATCACCCGTTTAAGCATTTTTAAGTACAATTTATTTTTATTTTTTAATGAAAATAATTTTCAAACATACAGTAAAGAATTTAGCACTGAACACCCCTATATCCAACTTCTAGATTCTACCACTAACATTTTACTCAATTTTTAAATTCATTCTTTTTAGAGATATGTGACAGTAAAGTGTATTTTGACATATTATACATAGAGTATAACTTATTCTAATTAGGATCCCATTCTTGCAGTTGTACATGATGTGGAGTTTCACTGGTCTTGTATTCATATATGAACACAGGAAAGTTATGTCCAATTCATTCTGTCTTTCTTATTCCCTTCCCCCTTTCCCTTCAATCCCCTTTGTCTAATTAAATGAACTTCCATTCTCCCCCATCCTTGTTGAGGGTTAGCATCCATATATCAGACAGAATATTCGGCATTTGGTTTGGGGGGATGGGATTATTTCACTTAGCATGATAGCCTCCAGTTCCATCCATTTACTTGAAAATGCCATAATTTCATTTTTCTTTGAGGCTAAGTAATATTCCATTGGGTAAGTATACCACATTTTCTTTATCCATTCATCTGTTGAAGGGCATCTAAGTTGGTTCCATAGTTTGGCTATTGTGAATTCAGCTGCTATAAATATTGGTATGGCTGCATCACTGTAGTATGCTGATTTTAAATCCTTTGGGTATAAACCGAGAAGTGTGATAACTAGGTAAAATGGTACTTCCATCCCAAATTTTCTGAGGAATCTCCACACTGCTTTCCAGAGTAGTTGCACCAATTTGCAGTCCCACCAGCAATGTATGAGTGAACCTTTTCCCCCACATTGTCACCAAAATTTACTAATATTTTACTTTAAAACTTTATTTTTGGTTCCTTCTTAAGGTCTAGAAATCTCTTTGTCATATATTATAAGGAGGACAGTTATGCTCATTTTACAAAAAAGGAAACAGAGGTTCAGAGCCACTTAGTAGATCCATGTACTAATTCAGTGCCAAGTAGGTTCCTTGATGTTGGCTGTACATGGTTTTTTCTGAGAAGCTTTAAAAAACTGATGCCTGAAACCAAGTCCCAGAAATTTTAATATAATTGGTATGTGGAAAACTGCCTGGGCATTGGGATTATTAAAGACTCCCTAGGTGATCTTCATGTGTACCCAGGTTGAGAAGCCCTACATGGGTGCTTAAAAGTGGTTGTGGAATGAATGCAGAGTAAAGTTTTTATTATGCCTAATTTGGGTTAGAGTGGTGTCTCTAGTAAACCAGAGAATTGGGAGAAGAGAGAATGCTTAATTAGCCAACTCCACCCCCTATTTTTTCCCACCTATAAAGATCTTGAAAAAGCCACTGCCTCCTGAGCCAACAGCAGCACCAGTCTCCCCGGGAGAGCTGAAAAAGGTTGTGGCCCTTTATGATTATATGCCAATGAATGCAAATGACCTACAGCTGAGGAAGGGTGATGAGTATTTTATCCTGGAGGAGAGCAACCTACCATGGTGGCGAGCACGAGATAAAAATGGGTGAGTTCATGCCATCCCTTCCTATGTCTGTGCCTGACTTGACCACTGCACATGCATGCAAAGTGCTGTAGCTTAATTCCCTTCAGCATCCTCATCAGAGATTATTCTTCCCACACCAAACTGAATATACTCCCAAATACTTCCCAATGTACAGCTCCACATGTGGCCTCTGTCACCTCTTGGAGTCTTTGTTGTCATACATATAACCAATACCACATGTTCAAAAGCTCCACCCTTTACTGGCCTAACCATGCATCAGATACATGGTCCTTTTTGAGGGAGGGCCATGATTTCTCTCTCTCTCTCTCTGTTTCCATTTGAGATTGATCTGAGCTTGGGGGTACAGGCATATAAATCTGTCTAAGGATGGGAAAGTGCTGGATGATCTACCACACTGTCTCCTCTACAGGCAGGAAGGCTACATTCCTAGTAATTACGTCACTGAAGCAGAAGACTCCATAGAAATGTATGAGTGAGTATGCTTACATGCCCACAACACAATCTTCTAGAGGTACAAAATAAAGACTATGCTCCTTTTATACTTTCAACAAATATTTTTATTTCAAGGCACATATTAAAATTAGTTATAGCTGGGTCAAATGGTGCCACCCCAAGTTTGTGCTGAGTCTTACTGTGACCCCAGTGTTCTCAGCTTATGAATGCTGGAGAGGTTTCCACACTCCCAAATCCAGAAGAATCACACTCAAAGGAGACTTGACAACCTGATTAGAAACACTTGAAAGGATAAAAATGCCAAATTTGTGCTGACATTCTCATCATAGAAGTGGACTGTCCTTGAATGACATAATCTCGGATCTTGTCCCTGCAAACCCTGCTTCCTTTCTTTGCCCTCTACTTTCCATTTCAGTGCCAGTCTGGGCATTGGAAAGGGATACAATGTACTATCTGCATGATAGGGTCTCCCTAAATAGGGTTTGAATGAATCAATTGAATCATACACATGGATGAATTTGGAGCTCTAACCTCTGAGTCACTAAACACAGCTCAGAGCCACTCAAAAACTCTCTCCCTTCACAGGTGGTATTCCAAACACATGACTCGGAGTCAAGCTGAGCAACTACTAAAGCAAGAGGTAAGTGTGGACCACAAGCTAATGACATTCTCTTTACATAATGAACAAGGATCCTGAATTAAGGGCCTATTCTGCCCATCAACTTCAGATAATACAGAGTCAAGGTGGCCTTCATCTGGGCTCCCAATTACACTTTTCAGTATTAAAAGCAAGGTGGCAAGGCTGGGTGCAATGTTTCATGTCTGTAATTCCGCAACTAAAGATGTTGAGGTAGGAGGATGGCAAGTTTGAGGCTAGTCTCAGCAAGTTAGTGAGACCCTCAGCAACTAAGCAAGGTCCTATCTCAAAATAAAAAGGATTGGGAATGTAGCTCAGTGGCAAAGTTTCCCTGGGTTCAATCATCAGTAACAAAATAACAATAAATAAATAAGCAAACAATCAATTAAGGAGGCCGAAGCTCAAGCATGGAACTTGACAGTGAAATCACAGGTTGTTCTATTTTCTCTCAGGTTTGGGCAGGTGGGTTCAAGTGTGAGCACCACTCCCTCCTACAGTCAGCTTCATTTTTATTGTTTCAGGGGAAAGAAGGAGGTTTCATTGTCAGAGACTCCAGCAAAGCTGGAAAATATACTGTGTCTGTGTTTGCTAAATCTACAGGGTGAGTGCTATTCCAGGACCCTTGGGATTAAAGATCAGGGTGCCCTCCTAGCAGCTCCTTAATGGTGTGCCTATCCCATTTCTTCTGTCCCCTAAAGTCAAACTCATCTTACTTAACTTTTTGGGTCCTTCCAATCCTTGTGCCCAGTTACTGACTATCCACTTCTTCAGGGACCCTCAAGGGGTGATACGCCATTATGTTGTGTGTTCCACACCTCAGAGCCAGTATTACCTGGCTGAGAAACACCTTTTCAGCACCATTCCTGAGCTCATTAATTACCATCAGCATAACTCTGCCGGTGAGTACCAGTGCAACTGAGAAGGGTATTATAAACACTAGAAGCAATTCAGGATTAAGTGGTGAGAGAAAGAATATACCTCATGGGGCAGTGTGGATTAGGTGTAAAAATAAACCTCTGTGAGATGAGTAGGACTCTAGTCAAGAGGTGGTCACATTTTATATCCAATAGGGGAGGAATTATTTGGTTATTGATGCTTGGTGCTAAAGAAAGATACAGAAGAGGCTAATGAATAAATAGTCAGCAAGTATACATTAACAATTATTCAAGTTCCTACATGTACTCAGCAAGTTCCTATGTTCTAGAAGAGAACAAAGGAAAATTCATAGTTGAAGTCTTTGTCCTAAAAGAACATACAGATTAGATAATATCAGAATACAGTTTCTAAGTAGTGTAGAAATTATAAATATTGAGAAATTAGTAAGGTATGAATACATGGGAAAAGATTCATTGAGAAGGTAGGATGTGAATTAAGACTGGTTGGAAGGTGGGAATACATTTAATAAGGGGTGTATTTCAATTAGTATTTTTTCTCCATTGTCCCTGAAAACTCTTTTGTGAGAGGAAAAACTTCCAGAAAAATGTGGGTTCATAGAGATCTTTTAGGATTCAAAATGTACTAGAAGGATGCATATTGAAAGTATGAGGCTTGAAGTGAGGATGTCCAACCCAACTTACCCCCATGGTGAATCAAAAGCATGACCCCTCTGTATCTTTCAGGACTCATATCTAGGCTGAAATATCCAGTGTCTCAGAAAAACAAGAATGCACCTTCCACTGCAGGCCTGGGCTACGGTAACTGCTTATTTATGTAGGGTAGTGGGGCTGGCTAGTTGCAAGACTACCTTTGCAAAGCTTGCCTTAGAGAGCGTCCTTGAGGTCTGCTGTTCTGTACCAGCTGCCTCAAGGTCAAAAGAGCCTGTTATTTAATGATTTTCTCCCTCTAGTGGTTCATACGGGTACTGCAGAATATAGATCATTCATAAAAGGATTTGAAGTTTAGGGTCTTTTGTCATTTAAATGTGGTAAAATTTTTCAGCATCATTCCTGAGTTTGTTAATTACCATCATACAAATAATAAAGGGCTTTGGGAATATTTTTAGTCTATTTTCCTTATGACTAACTTCCACCTAAAATTCCCATACTCCTCTAATAACCCTCTGCCCCTGAGATTTACCTGAGTAAATGTGGATTAGTACTTCTAAGCATTTCCCATTTCTGTTTTTCCTATTTTTACCCTAGTAAGCCTTTATATATGTTGTATGAATTATATATACATGACCCCCATAGAATCACACCAAGACTTTGTTGTTAGGATCATGGGAAATCGATCCAAAGGACCTGACTTTCTTGAAGGAGCTTGGAACTGGACAATTTGGAGTAGTAAAGTATGGGAAATGGAGAGGTCAGTATGATGTGGCCATCAAGATGATCAAAGAAGGCTCCATGTCTGAAGATGAGTTCATTGAAGAAGCCAAAGTCATGATGTGAGTTACAACCTAAACTCAACTCTTAATTCAGTTGCTGAAGTCTAAGAATTATTAGGACAACCCACCATGGTCCAAGGTGTCTTACAGTGATAGAGATTTGGGATCATGGCCTGAGGTCAACCCATGATTGCTGGGAATCATAACTGCTAAGGTAATCATTTCTCTGCCTTAGATACTGTTTGAGAATAGTGTTGATCATGAGTATGTATCATCTCAGCAGCATTTCGGGGTAGATGTAGAAAGTGAGACTTTCAAAGAAAAGATGATTCTAATTTAGCCTGAGTGATCTTTCAACCCTGGATTTATTTCCTGTTCAACTGCTAGGCTCCAAATCCCTGTGTACCCCATATATTAGACACTTCTGGGGTTTGAGTTGGAAAGGAAATAAGTAAACTTGCTATTATGCTACCTTACCTAATTATCTATCCTAGGCCAAACCCTTTCCTCCCCAGCCCCATTATGACTAGTATGCAGAGCCAAAAGGGGAGGACTAGTTCCTTGCCTCTTCTATAGGAATCTTTCCCATGAGAAGCTGGTGCAGTTGTATGGCGTCTGCACCAAACAACGCCCCATCTTCATCATCACTGAGTACATGGCCAATGGCTGCCTCCTGAACTACCTGAGGGAGATGCGCCACCGCTTCCAGACTCAGCAGCTGCTGGAGATGTGCAAAGATGTCTGTGAAGCCATGGAATACCTGGAGTCAAAGCAGTTCCTTCACCGAGACCTGGTGAGACATCAGAAGGATTGGCCCGGGATCAAAGGGTTAGAAGTAGCCATGGAAGATATACTGTGCATTGTTAAGGAGGGTTGCTGGTGCCAGCATTTCAGTTATATCTAGAAAACACTACAAGTTAGGTATGCCTCTACCTAATGGTTAGCTAGTCTAGAATCTCCAGCCTCAACTCCATGAGGCTGGCTATGGTGAGAGCTAGGCAGCCACTCACCCCAGCTTCTTGCCATGTAAGAGGAAGTGGTCATTGGCCAATGAGGAAGTCCTTCTTTGGCCATTCTAGACTTGTAGCAGAAGGGCAATCCTGTGCTTCCGAATGGGACTGCTCCTGGCATGGAATCACCATTTATTTAGAGCAGAGTTAAAAACTGGGGGCTCATGGCTGCATTTGCCCACATGGTGTTTTAAAATTGTCTTAGAATAGTTAGTAAAAACTTTAATATAAACATTTCATATTAAAAAATTGGAATCCAAGTGCAATGGCACATGCCTATAATTCTAGAGACTTGGGAGGCTGAAGCAGGAGGATTGCAAATTCAAGGACAGCCTGGGCAAGTTAGTGAGACCCTGTCTCAAAAAAAAAAAAAAATTAAAAGGGCTGGGAATGTATCTTAGTGGTAAAGTGCCCCTGGCTTCAATACTCAGTACTTCAAAAACAAAATAACAAAGAAATTGGGCTGGGGATGTGACTCAAGTGGTAGTGTGCTCGCCTGGCATGCGCACGGTGCTGGGTTCGATCCTCAGCACCACATACAAATAAAGATGTTGTTGTGTCGCCGAAAAAACTAAAGAAAAATAAATATTAAATTCTCTCTCTTTAAAAAAAGAAATAAAAAAATAAAACCAGGAATTTCCAGCTTCTCTTGGAAATCTAGGCCATTTTGAAATACTGGGCCCGCATTCTCACAGACACTTGGATAACATTCATTGATAACACTGAGTCAGTTAGAGCTGAGCAGCTGCCTGTTTTAGATCAGGTTATCTATTTCCTGCAATCTCCACTTACCCTACTTTACTCTTCCTTTGCCTGCCTGGTTCCTAGAGACATCAGAGTTGTGCCCCTATTTCTTTCAGCCAGGACAGAATTCAGATAATCCTATTTCTATTGGCAGCAAGGCAGAAAGCAAAATTACCTCCTGATCCCCCTTAATTCTCTTAGCATTTCAACAAAGGAAGCAGTGTTGTGGAATTTCTCTTGTGAATTAAATCATGCTGTATGTTCTCAGTACTTTATTTAGGACTGAATACTAGGTCACTTTCCATGCAGTAGAAATGCATCAGATTTTCACATTGGCAGCAACTGACTTCTATTAGGTGGGAAGGTGTCTTTGGTGGAAGGGGATGAAGCATTTCTGGCTTCATTCCACTGACAGGCAGAAGCTTATCTTTAACCTGTGTCTTTAACTTGTGTGTCAGAGACAGGATCTCATTGGTATCTGTTGTTGTACTACACAGGCAGCTCGAAACTGTTTGGTAAATGATCAAGGAGTTGTAAAAGTATCTGACTTTGGCCTGTCCAGGTAAGTATGCCTTTTCCATCTTTCCCTTTAAAAGTTAAAGTTGCATGCTACAAACATGGCAAGGTGTTTTTTTTTTTTTTTCAATTTGTTCTTTTTAGTTATATGTAATAGCAGAATGTATTTTGGCAGATTATACATACATAGAGTATAACTTATTCTATTTAGGATCCCACTCTTGTGGTTGTACATGATGTGGAATTACCCTGGTTGGCACAGTTTTAATTTCCTCTTCCTTTTCTGTTCTCATTGTGTGTTTTTCTACCATCTTTCTATTCCTTTTCTTCCTCTGAATTCTTTAGGTCACTTCTTTCATCCTTTTGCTTTATTTATTATTTATTATTTATTATTATTATTTATTATTTATTTTTCCCCTTTAGCTCTGATCCCTTTTTCTTAAAACTATATTTCCGGGGCTGGGGATGTGGCTCAAGCAGTAGTGCGCTCGCCTGGCATGCATGTGGCCCGGGTTTGATCCTCAGCACCACATACCAACAAAGATGTTGTGTCCACCGAAAACTAAAATAAATATTAAAAATTCTCTCTTTAAAAAAAAAACTATATTTCCTCATTGGGGAATGATATTGGACAAATCATATTGTGGGCATGTACAAATATGTAACAACAAACTCCACCATTATGTACAATTATAATTCACCAATAAAAAATATGGAAACACTTAACTTGACCTGTTAATTCTGTTGACTTTCCTCCATCTCTCCTTCTTAATTAGTCTAATCTCCACTGGCAACAGTAGAAGGAAGGGAGGAAGAATAGAGAAATGAAAAGGAGATAGAGAAAAGAAAAGGAGTACCTATTAGATCTTCTTTTACCTCATTCTTCCTATAACCAGACTGTCAATGAGGAAAGCTGAACCAGTAATGAAAACAGGAATTTTGTTAAATGTAACATTTGTAAAAGACATTGGCTAACCCATAGAGACTTTTCAGAAAGCCTGTAAGTGTGTATTTGTGCAGCTCTTGTGATTGTACCAAAAAGACTTAAGCAAATATCAAGTTCTCTAAATCCTAACAGTAACATGTCTTGAATCCCTTACAGATATGTCCTGGATGATGAGTACACCAGCTCAGTAGGCTCTAAATTTCCAGTCCGGTGGTCTCCACCAGAAGTCCTTATGTATAGCAAGTTCAGCAGCAAATCTGACATTTGGGCTTTTGGTAAGTGGATAAGATTGTACAGATTATACAGCTCAAAGGAAGAGGAATGCAATGGGTAAATTCAACTTTGCAAACTGCACAGAAAGACTGTTCTTGCTTTCATTAATCTAATCCTTAGAGAGGGCTTACTATGTGTCAGAAACCTCAGGGGTTTCTGAGGACACAAACAGTCAACTGGACATGATCCCTGCCTTCTTAGAACTTACAATATATTGAGGGAAACAAACAATTCATTCAGTATTCAACAGCTTCTGAATACTGATTATGTACTAGGCATTCTGCCAGACCCTATAACTACAAAGACAAATAAGATGCTGCCTCTTTTCTAGAGTAGCTAATGGTCCAGTAAAACTCCAACAGCCATCCAGTGTAGTTAGTACTATTGCAGAAGTTTGGCCAAAATGTAAAAAGCACAGAGAGGGGAACAAGCTGATTCTAGTCTTTGAGATTGATCTTGGAACCTATTCTAGGTAGACTAGGACACCTACTCTTCCCAAAAGACTGAAAACTGTTTTAATACTGTTTTATTATCTTCTAGGGGTTTTAATGTGGGAAATTTACTCCCTTGGGAAAATGCCATATGAGAGATTTAATAACAGTGAGACTGCTGAACATATTGCCAAAGGCCTACGTCTCTATAGGCCTCATCTGGCTTCAGAGAGGGTATATACCATTATGTACAGTTGCTGGCATGAGGTAAGTGTTTTACTGTGACCTTTTAAATTATTTCCTTGAACTGAGTTTCTCATTTAGCTGGACAGTCTCCACTTTCCATGGCTGTATGGAAGCTGGGCACAGACTGATAACTGCACACATTCCCTGACCCTGGCCTGCACTCAAATCCTCTGTTGACCAGAGACTTCCCCAGGCCCACCCCAATTCTCACTACAGTATCATTAGCAGACCCCAATGCCAACTCAGCTTTAGTGGGAGGGGCTGTTGTATGGTCATGTCATCTAGCCTACCACAGCCAGTCAAAGGCACTCAGGTAAGTGTGTGGGCATTGCAAAAGAAAAGTCATTGAGGTTTGTGTTCATTTGCTAGGAGTCATTGGCGCTACCACTGAGCCACAACCCCAGCCCCCGCAAAATGTTTTTATAACCCTAAGACTTAGAAGGGACCACAAATAGGTAGTTATTGTTTATTTGTATGTATGTGTGGGAGGACAGCTACTGGGCTTGAACCAACAGGCACTCTACCCCTGGAGTATATCCCCAGTCTTTTTAAAAATTTTGAGATAAAGTCTCGTTAAATTGCTAAGGCTGGCCTCAGTTCTCCTGCCTCAGCCTCCAGAGTCACTGAGATTATAGACATGTGACACCTCTCTGTTTTTGCTTTTTAATATGTTACACTGTGGAGTTTGGGGGAAGGTGTGTTATTGTGGACATAAGAAGCCTGTCCCGCTATTACTAAAATGCTTTCCTGATCCCATCTTGCGTTTTTTCTTAGGTGCTTTTTTCACTTTTCAGTACAAAACCTTAATTTGACAACATAAATCTTTTGTAGGAAGTAAGTGTTCAGCTCTTAGTTCTGCCTCACTAGAAATAGAAATATAGTATCCAACAAACACTGATGTGAATATGGAGTCCTCTTGATGAGATGAAAATTAGGATTAGAACATTGGCTCCTTTCCTTTGGGACAAATGAAAGAGATCATAAAGAAAGTATAGAGAAATGGAGAATCCCTTGGAGTAATTCCCCTTTTCTCCTGTATAATGAAGGATTTGGGTAATGGGCTATGATTCCTTCTAACCAGGACATCCTTACTCTGCTAGCTAAAAAATATTTCAGATGGCACTTTCTCAATAGCTTATTTAAAGTAGTGATCAAAAACCAGGGTGCATAGTGCTAGGGTTGTAGCTCAGTGGTAGCATGCTCACCTAGCACGTGTGGGGTGCTGGGTTTGATCCACAGCACCACATAAAAATAAAATAAAGGTATTGTGTCCAACTACAACTAAAACCAAAATATTTTAAAAAACAACAAACAAAACAGGGTGCACACCAGAATCCCTGGGGAACTTTTCAAAATGTAAGTTACTAAGGCTCTTACCCAGAAATTCTGATTACTTAATATCTGAAATGAACACAGGAATATTTTTAAACTTCCCTGGAAATTCTTATATTTTGCTCATTTTGAGAACCACTGATTCAAAGGACTACAAAACTGATGACCTTTTTTTTTTTAAACTCTATTCTGTTCTTTTTTTTATATTTATTTTTTATAGTTTTCGGCAGACACAACATCTTTGTTTGTATGTGGTGCTGAGGATCGAACCCCAGGCCGCACGCATGCCAGGCGAGCGCACTACCGCTTGAGCCACATCCCCAGCCCCGACCTTTTGGTTTTGTCAGATTGAGACCATTCTGGCATAAATGTTCCCTGAGTCACTAAATACATCAGAGGCTTATGGACCATGGCTGTCAAAAAGAACCTTAGCTTGGAAGCCAGACTAACAAAAGATCCCAGGTGGTTCAGATTCTCTGCCCAGAGATATATATGACTGTGGCTCTGAAATATTAAGCCCTTTGTTCATTTTGGCTTTGAAATGACAGAAACAGTGTTTGAAACCAAACTAAACATTACCACATTTTGTAGGATTTCTGTTCTGTCAACAACTTAAATGTATTTGGTAGCCATTTTCATTTGAAGCTACAAAATAAAAATGCAATGTAATTATGTAAAGAACTTCCCCTCAATTTTAATCAATGTTTTTCAGTTTAATTTGTAAATTGTTTTTATCACATTAAATAACCTGAGTTACTAAAGATGAAAAGTGCACAAGCACTTTTGGAGGGCCTGCTACTTCTTTTCCATTTTTTGGCAATCAACAGGGTATGTTGCTGGATATACAATATAAACTTAATAAACATTTGCTGTTTACTATTGAATTTCCCTTGGACTCTAGTCACTGTAACACTTTACTTTTTTTCTGTTTTTAGAAAGCAGATGAACGTCCCACTTTCAAAATTCTCCTGAGCAACATTCTAGATGTTATGGATGAAGAATCTTGAGCTGGCCCATAAGCTTCTTAGTTCTACTCCTCTCTTCCACAAGCCCCAAATTCATTTTCTCTGAAGAAATTCCAGGCTTGCAGGCTCTAGAGCCTTTATGCTACCACTGAATACACAAAGGCTCTTCTACATCTAGAAATATAACATCTCTTCTTCAATTTCCCTGGGATTGAGCTTCTGAGTAAAGGCCAAGGAGTTTCTGTGCCTCGTATTAACCCTCCCTCCCCACGAACCCCCACGAAGAGAGGAAATTTCCCAAGACTATTAAGACAGACTGAATTTGGGAAGGAAGTTTGGGGAGGAGGGAGGCATGTAAATAACCTTGCAAGGGGTCCAACAGCTCTCTGGTAGGCATTAGAGCTTGGGGTGGGGAAGAATTTGGCAAAATGAAATGGTGTCGTAAAAGTGGAGGGGTGTTTGGATAAAATAAAATCACTGGAAAGAGTGAAGGTGTTTCAATTATGCAGCCTCCTTAAAGCGCTCTATCTCGGTATTGCAAAAATTGCTGTGTGGCATTCGTTTGGCATATTTCTACACTGAGAACTCGATAGGATCCTCCACATTCAACCTCTTTTGCTCTTGTTAAATCCTACCTCGGACCGTGAGATGAATTCACAAATTCACAATGTCTGGCACTCAGAAGGCATGCGATATCATGTGAATGGATTTTAAATTTGGGGACAAACACTGCCAGAGCCTCATTTCCCTATGTCAAGATAGGAAAACCCTCAAATAACTAGAGGCCAGAGATGTAGAATGGCAAACTTACCGGCCAACCGGTCTCGGCCCCGTGCAAGGACACAGCAGGGAAAGCGCGGGCCGATTTGGAAGCTGGCAGGGGCGGAGCTGTTGGGCTGGCCCGCTACGGGCCACGTGGTCTGAAAGTAACTTCCTCCCCCTCCCCCCAACCCCCACTCCCTAGACTCTTTTCCCTTTGGAGTAACGTCCTGACAGCGCCTCGGCGCTCGTGGGTCAGGCTAGGCGCCCCCCGGGAGTTGTGGCTGGGAGGGACCCAGCAGGCGGGGAGAGCGGAGCACAAGCGCTGGGCACAAGAGGCGACAGGGCGGGCTCCAGAGCCAGCCTCGCGCCGACGCAGTGCACTCACGGGGCGGTCCCCAAGGCGGCGGGTTGTGGTTCCGGTTCCGTTGCTGAGACACGTGAAGGTCGGTGAGTTGGTGTGGAGTCCGTCTCCGCTCGCGTGGTCGCGCTGGGATGGATTCTTCCTCGTCCTCCGCGGCGGGTTTGGGCGCAGTGGACCCACAGTTGCAGCATTTCATCGAGGTGGAAACTCAGAAGCAGCGCTTTCAGCAGCTGGTGCACCAGATGACTGAACTTTGTTGGGTGAGGATCCTGGGGCTGGGATATGGACACTGCACCCACTTTCCCTCTGCCCTTGTCCCATAGGACTTGCTACTTAGTCGGGGAGAGGGTAGACCCGGTAGCGCTACCCCTCAGAGCCGGAAGAGAGAGGGGTGACTCCACTTCTCAGTGGACAGGCACTCCCTGGACCTTGGCTTTGTTGGTGCAGTGGACTGGGGAATCACAGACTTACTCTGGTATCCCACCCAATACTTTGATGCACTTGAGGTTGCAGCTACCTAGTACTGATCACCAAAACCGGGCAGAGCCTCCAGTACAGGAATTTTATTTTGGAGAGCCTGAATCCTGGGGAGTCCATGAATCTGATATTCTTGTATTCCTTGTGATTTAACTTGATTACCCAATTGTTCTAACCCTTCCTGGTGAAAAATGAGTGTCTCTAGCCCGCTGACTATAAAAGTGGCGTAATCTCTTCCAACATACACATTTATTTGCCTTCTTTTGGGGTTGTTGTGTAATACCAAGCCGTTTCGGGTCTGAAGGTTGAGGAATTTGGTCTGCCCTGTGAGGGGACTTTGGCAAAAGGGTGGAAGGCATTTAAAGCTTGAGATCAAAGTGTTCTGGTTGCCAAGGATAGCATACTGCCCTCCCTCCACACACAAACTCACAGAATTTAGAGGCCAAGGATAATATTTAGTGAAATTGGAGGGCCTAAAGCTTGTGTATGTAGAAGAGAATCGTGAATAACATTCATTTGAATCCCTTTGAATTATATACAATCATCAGTTTCTACAGTTCCTTTCCCATAAACTTAAGGTAGTGCTGGACTATGATCCTTATCAAATGCTTAACTTATTCTGGTCTGCCTTGGACCAGAGTACTTTGATTCTTTCTTTAAAAAATGATTCATTACATTTGGGCCAGGAGTGGGTGTGGTTAAGGACTCCTTTAAGAATCTGTAAGCTATGGACCTTTCAAGAAGATTTATAATTTTTCATTCCTTGTGACAGGATTCAAGAACCTCTGGCTTAAGTAGACAGGGTTATACATTCTCAGTTCCTAAATTTTCTTTTGACAGGTGTTAGGGTACCTTATTCATCCTTTAATCCTTTATTCTCCAATTAATTTAATAGCATTCAATGCAGATAGTATTAGTTACAAGCAAATTCAGCAAAATATTACTTCATTCATATTTTGTTAATTTTCTTGCCCTGTGATATCTCAGCTCCACCATTTTCTGGCCTTTTAATTTTGGGTAAAGGATTTCTGTACTGCAGTTTCTCTCTTTGTAGAAGGAAGTTTAATAATAGCGTCTATTCCATAGGGTTATTTTGAGAATTTAATGTAAGTCTGTAAAATGTAAATTGCCAAATTAGAAATATTAACATATTAGATATTTTTTTTTAGGTGAAGTTTTTCCTCTAAGCAGTGAAGTTACCCCTACCCCTCTTTTTTTCCTTAAAGTTCCCTTTGTGATTCTCTGTCTTATCCTGAGCAGGAGAAGTGCATGGACAAGCCTGGGCCAAAGTTGGACAGTCGGGCTGAGGCCTGTTTTGTGAACTGCGTTGAGCGATTCATTGATACAAGCCAATTCATCTTGAATCGACTGGAACAGACCCAGAAATCCAAGCCAGTCTTCTCAGAAAGCCTTTCTGACTGATCTCAGCATTACCTTTTTGGAAAAAGAAGGTAGTTCAAGAAAAGGAACAGCTGTTGAAGGGATGGTTGAAGAAATGGCTATGGGGAATTGACTGGCTCCCACATTTTGTCCCACTTGGACATCTTGTCATCTAATAATGAACAAAGACCAATTTTCTGGTGTGGGGTTTGAGGGTCATCTATGTACTTGGTTATGTTTTTTAATGCTAATCTTGTGAAAATAATTGACAGATGGAAAATTATTATATGCATATTACTGTATGCGGGACTGTGCTTTTCTCAAGGTCCCCTTAACTGCTTCCTATGATTTTGATAGTGGAACTGCTTTCTATAATTTGATGGTGGGACCACACAGGTAAAATCTCTTTTTTGTGTGACTTCATTTCACATTTTGGGGGAGATATTTCATAAAGGCAGTAGTGGGAGAATAATAATTTGGCACTTAACTCTGGGTCGTCTTATCTAATATTTGACTATCAGTGCTGGGGAAAAACCCTGTGGAGTGTTTATTACTCTTCAGCTTTCTAGGTTGTCTCCCTTCCCTATGATTATTTAAATATATCTAAAGTATGGTCTCAAGGTAGACCAGGCAATCTAAGGATCTAAAGACCTTTAATTATAAAGGAATCTAACCAATGAACATAATTCTCATTACTAGATAGCATAGAAAGAGGTTAAGTTACCCTGTATATCAGGGTAAAAAAATTGCCTAAAGAATTATAAAGATTTAGGCTAGTCAAAAACTAACAGCAGTTTCAGGTAGAGGTGCATGCCTGATGTTAATCATTATAGGTTCAATTGACTGCATTCTTTTGATCACTGAAATAAAAGCTTCTACTCTGTGATTAAGAGGCTTTCTATTCTGGTTTTTATCTGTAACTCATAGAAATTTAGTGTGGGCTCATTCCAAGCCTGAAATGTAGTCAGTGTATATTCTAGAGGCCCCTGAACTTTTTGTCAGAAGAGAGCCTTGAGATGAAATGAGAGGAAGGGATTCTGTGCTGTCAATTAGGTTCCTAAATACAATAGAAGAGCTTACATTGACTGAATTCACCTTTTGTTTCACATCCTAGTAGGCTGGAGTATAGACCTAAAGTGGAACTACTTGCTGGGAGCCTCTAAGGTAAATCCATGGGCAGATACACATTTCCAGAAGCTTCAGGTTCCTGTTTAGCTTTTCCCATACAGATATTATAAGGGTTTTTTTTTTTTTTTACAAATCAAGATGGAAACACGATTCAACAAACTTTTAAGTGCTTCCTCCATGCCAGTCACTGCTTTCAGTGACAGGATTCAGCAGTGCATAAAACAGTCCATATCCTTGAAGAGCTATGGAAGACAGAATACATGCATGAATGTAAATGTAATGAGCACCATGGAGAAAAAAAACACTAAGGGTTTCAGAGAATGTTTGAAGGGCATCATTATTTTATGGAAAATGGTCAGAGGTCTCCTTGGAAAGGTGGCATTTCAGGAGAGTCCTGAAAGAACTAAGAGACCAAGCATTGTGGGTATCTGAGAGAACATTTCAGGCAGAGGTAACAGCAAGTCCACAGGCCCAAAGATCAGAGCTGTATGGCATGAGGCCATTTACAAGAACAATCAAAAGGTCAATAGGACTAGAGTAAAGTAAGGAGAAAGGTAAAAAGTTTGGAGAAAAAATAATGAGATGGTTTGGGACTGGATGAGTAGTATGTATTGATCATGTAGGGCCTTGGAGGTCATTGTAAGTACTTTGGGCTTTACTAGGCAAGATAGCCATTTGAGGGATTTTAGCAGATGAGTGATGTAGTATAATATAAATTTTTAAGATGGTCTGGCTACTGTTTGGAGAGCATGGACATTGTGAAGTAGTAGTATTAATAAGAATAATAACATTTCAAAGTGCAGGAGAAATCAAGCATTTAGAATAGGTGTCTCACATATACTTTGTATCTGTATGCCATGTCGATTTTTCCCCCCTGCAATTCTAATGTGTTCATATAAAACCTCAAGTGATATAGGGGGTTCTTTAGTCTTTTCCTTATTCTTCCTTATTAATATATTATTTATTTTATTATATCATTATTCTTTTTTATTCTTCATTTAGTATTAAAGTATTCTAATTACATGTATACACAAACTTAAAATGTGTTTACATTATTATTGCTTGCTCAGCTAATATAATGCAAAAGAAGTTTTGGTTGATTCATGCAACATATGTGAGCACCAAGTTTGTGTTCATTACTAGGCACAAGACAATGAGGAAGAAAAGGTATAACATTTGCCCCCTGTCCTCAAGGACATTAATATATGAAAGCAACAACTTGGGCTTTTGTTTGTTTTGTGAATGTCAGAAACTCATTTTCAGAATCTTGATAGAAAGATGGTATTGTCAGCTCTGATAGTCAAAGCTTTCATTTCACATATTCAAGGTAGAAAATTTAACAATAATAAAACAAAAAGATTGGGTTAACAGACCCTTCTTCTGAAACAAAATCTTACTTAGAATCCTAATATAGAAAATAGAAAAGCCAAGCTGCTCTGGTAGGAGGGTATCTATCTGGAAGCCTGCTTGCTTTTGTCTCCTCATCTATCTGTGCCCCTAGTAGTGCCTAATGTACTGTATTCAAGCCTCTAGGGATGTATCAAACATACTGTGAAAACTGAAACTTGTCTATTTCTAAAATCCATGAACATTAAGGATAACAGATTCAAGGAAATCAGGCCAGAACTTCATATTTATTATTGATAACAAATCTCCGTAAGGAGTTTGAATTCTATAAAATATAACAACTCAATAAACCCCATATAAAATAGCTTTTACATGGAACAATGAAAAGCAATGTTCCTTTCATTTTAAAAATCAATTTTCTCTCATATTAATGCTGTAAAAAATCTTAGTCTAGGGAGTTTAATTCCAAAGATCACCCAATAGCATACTTGTCTTAAAACTTCATAGTCTCCTTCAGCCTTCTTTATTTATTTAATTTATTTCAGTGCTGAGAATCAAGCCCAGAGCCTCACACATGCTAGCCAAGTGCCCCACCACTGAACTACATCCCTAGCTTAGCATTATTTTTGTTGGCATATTCTGTAAAGAAAGGTATCTGGCATCCTGAATCTGAATTCAGAATCACAAGATACATTTAAGTTATTGTTCAGACTCGATGATCTCAAGTGTTATGTTTTGGATATGGTTTGAATGTGCTCCCAAGGGTTCATTGTGTTGAAAACTTGGTCCCCACTGTGGTAATTATGGGAAGTGGCGTGGCCTAGTGGAAAGTCCTTAGGTCATTGTGGTGGGAGCTGACCTTGGAAGGGATCAAGGTAGCTTTTGTGGAACCCCTGAGTTCTCACAAAGTGAGTTGTTTTAAGAGCAAACCTGACCCATGAATTTTTCTTTGGCTTCCTATTTGGTGTTTTGATCTCTTTCTACCACCCATGGTATCACCAGTGTCATCTGCCATGAGGTCACAGAGTTAAGGGGGACCCTTGCCAGAGCCAGCACTGTACAGTTTGGGCTCTCAGCTTCCGAATCTGTGACCTAAATCTTTTTTCGGTATAAAGTTAGATTGCCTCAGGTATTTCATTATAACAAAAAAAAAAAAAAAAAGCCCCACAAACTAATACAAGTCAAAAGGCAACAGGTGTGGACTAAAAGGGATAATTTGAAAGGCATGGAGAAAAAAAGGCCAAGAACCATGATCAGGAAACCACACATGGTATTAAAATTGAGGCTGCATGCTGCTCTTGACCAGGATGGCAAGCAGGCCATGGTAACACCAAGGAAGGGACAACTTGGAACTTGATACAGAGCTATTGGAAATAACCAAAGCAGTTTTCAAACAGTTAAATTTTTGTGTGTGTGGTGCTGGGGATCAAACCCAAGGCCTCATGTATGCTAGGCAAGTGCTCTATCATTGAGCCACATCCACAGCCCTATATAGTTTATTTGAATGTCTACATAGGTCATAAAACAAATCAAGAATATCCAGTTCAGTGCAGAGTTTGTGATTGGCTTCTGTAAAAACAGTTGGCATCAAGGTAGTGCTTGAACCTTTGACACCTAACAAAGAAAGTGAACCAAGAGAAGTGTAGATAAGAATATTCACTGGGAGGTTACTCTGACCATTGTAAAGTCTCACTCTGAAGATAAGCAAGGTGGAATTGACCACTACACACAGAATCATATAGATAAATCCTGCAATAAAAGTATCAAATTGTTCTTTAATGCTTATATAAGAAAAGCTACAGCAATTTGACAAACTATTATGTTCCTTAATATCATTGAGTGAGTAGCATTTGAGCCATTGGCCATTTATTGTATGAACTAATAAAAATTGTATATCTAAAGCTATATATATATTGCAAATATCACTCCTAAAAAGGCAAAACCTATACAATGCTACACAGAAATACAAAGAAGAGACAGGATATGGCAAAGCAGGATTCAGATGTACTAATTAGGTACTCTGGGTGAACAAAAAAGACTATAAAATGAAAAAGAATATAAAATGAAATAACATGTAAAGCACTTGGAATCTTGAGCATTATCAGCATTATAGTGACAAGGTATGTATATTATCTGGTAAGTAGTTCCATACACTGTTACATGGTTTTTATGGATCATCAAATTAAAAGTTCTTTGAGAGGAGCTATTGTTACCATGCCTATTTCATAGGTGGAAAATCTGAGACGGGGAAATTAACTTATTCAAGACCATACTACAGCTAATAAGTTTTAGGGATGGAATTGGAACACAGTTTGTCTCCAGACCTTGTGGTCTGAACTATTATACCAAACTGCCTCCTAATGTACTTTAAAATAGAAATAAATGTTTCTCTAAAAGACTGAGCCAAAATGTTTAGAACATGTCAATATAGATATAGTGTGGTACATGTTGAGCATCCCTAATTTGAAAATCCAATAATCTGAAATGTTTCATAATCAAACTTTCTGAGCTTCATGTCAGCACTCCAAAAATCTTCAGATTTAGGAGTTTTGGATTTCAGACTGGGAATACTTATATAGTCCATGCAAGTATTCCAAAGTCTGAAAAACTTTGAAATCTGAAACACTTCTGGTTCCAAGTATTTGGGATAAGGGATACAAAACTTGTATATGGGAAAGACCACACATTTTAGAGTGAGGCAGAACTGGGTTCAAATCGTGATAACACTTCTGTGACCTTAAAAAAGCTACATAACCTCTTTGATCAGTTTATCTGTAAAATTGAGATGGTGATATAAAATGAAATAACATGTAAAGCACTTGGAATGCTGTGGATGCTTTGATGGTAGCTATTTATTATTATCTGGAACTGAGCATCTTTGATAACCCTAACAGGGACATTATCTTTAAAAAAAACTTACCTCAAGTTGGTCAAGTGATGAAGTAGCAGAACCGGTATATTATATTTTTAAAAAAATGAGTTTTATCATGCGATCAGTGGAAGTTCTTGGAGGATTTTTTTTTTTTTTTTTTTGGTGGTGGTGGTGCTGGGGATGGTACTCAGGGTCACAAGTATGCTAAGTAAGCAATCTACCATTGAGCAATAGCCTCAGCCCTGCTGGAGGATTTTAAACAGTGAAGTAATATAATGATATATGCACTTCTGAATAACAAACTACTCCATGTTTTAAAACTTCCAAACAATAAAGACTCACTTTAAAAATGAAAATATTCCCCTTATTTTCATCTGTACATTTAGAAAGATCATTTTAGCAGCTATATAACAATTGGAATAGGACACAGAGAACAGTTAATAAGAATATTTCACTAATTCAGGGAAAAGACTATGAGAATTTAGAGTAAGGGTGAAAAGAAAAGGACATATTAGGAATATGGGAGAACTGAGAAATCAGGAGTAAGGTTGAAAGTGAGAAGAACATATGATAGGAAAGGAGGTGAGATATAGAAAAATGTGCCATTGAGAATATACCTTGGAGTTCAAAGGCAGCAAAAGTGACTGGAAAGAAGATAACAGAACTGAATATTTGAAAGGGCTATGGAAAGGAAGTTATACAGATGGCTATCCCCAGTTCCATAGCTCAAGTGTCTGGATAAACCTTGGAATTATTTCCCCCTCCAATTTAAGAAACATAAGCATACTCCTAGATTCAGAAATGTGTATAAGATTATACACAAATACAATATCTTATAAACTGTTGACAGGAAATTTTAAAAAGCAAGCCAAGAAAGAAATAGGTAAAATATCATTTGACTTTCAACACTACTCTGATAAGGAAAAGAGGAAGTAGTAGAAAGTAAAAGAAGGAAACAGTGGTAAGTCAGGGACTCAGCAGTATTTGTTAGGCTATACTTAAGCCATGTAAATATTTTTTTAAGGTTTAAACCATTTGCTACATAATATGACTGACTTGATTTACTAACCCAGTGTTGTTCAAATTTAATACACTTAAGACATTGTTAGAAATACCTTGTTGCTACAAAGTAAACATTATTAGTACTGGCTAGTTCTTTTCTGAACAGCTATCCTTCATTCTTATATAGGAGGATACACCACCAGGTCTAATGAGCTAATCCCCATTTTTTCAAATACTTTTTTTTTCTACCCTCAAGCACATATCTGGGATACTTAATGCTGCCAGTATTTTGGGGTTCTCCCCATTGAATTAACTATTATCCCTTATTTATACCATTCTTCACACTTATGACAAATGCAGAAACACTTAGCATTTTAACTCCACATCTATTTCCCCATAATGAGAATAAATATAAGAAAAAATTGCAAAGGTTATGAAATGTTAAAGGTTTCTAAAAATTCCAATTCACATTCCATTTCTTAATAATGTGGTTATTTCCAAGATCTCCCTATCTCTCTACTCTTGAGTGAGATCAAGCTTTGCCACTTGACAGAAAGCTTAGAAACCATAAAATAAAAGGAATTTTTAGTCCTACATAAATCCTGAACAAAAAATTCCATACACAAAGTTGAGAGAAAAAAAACTGGGAAAATATTTGAAATTTTCTCACATAAGACACATTTCCTTATATAAGGACTCCTACAAATTAATAATAAAAGGTCAATAATTCAATAGAAATATGAGAAAATGATATTATATCCATCAGGGTTCTTCAGTGAAACAGATCCAAGAGGAGATAGATGATAGATAAAAGGAGGTATAATTCAGTCCAAATTTCAAAGGCCTGAGAACTAGAGGAACTGCTGGCATAAGTTCCTGAATCCAAAGACTGGAGCACATGGAGCTCTGATGTTCAAGGACAGGAGAAGATGAATGTCCCAGCTCTAGAAGAGAATTTGCCTTTCCTTTGCCTTTTTGTTCTATCTGGGTCCTCAGTGAATTGAATGATGCCTGCTCACATTGTTGAAGGTGAAGCTGTTTTGTTAGTCTGATTCAATTTTTTTAAATTTTTTTTTATTGTAATTTATTATATATGACAACAGAATGCATTACAATTCATATTATACATATAGAGCCCAATTTTTCATATCTAGTATACAAAGTATATTCAAACCTTTCATGAGTTCATGCATGTACTTAGGGTAATGATGTCCATCTCATTCCACTATCTTTTCTACCCTGATGCCCACTCCCTTACCCTCCCACCTCTGTGCCCTATCTAGAGTTTGTCTATTCCTCCCATGCTCTCCCTTCCAACCCCACTATGAATCAACCTCCTTATATCAGAGAAAACATTCAGCATTTGGTTTTTTCGGGATTGACCAATTTAGCATTATATTCTCCAACTCCATCCATTTACCTGCAAATGACATGATTTTATTCTCTTTTAATGCTGAATAAAATTACATTGTGTATATATACCACATTGTCTTTATCCATTTTCATCTACTGAAGGGCATCTAGGTTGATTCCAGTTTAGCTATTATGAATTGTGCTGCAGTAAACATTGATGTGGCTGTGTCCCTGTAGTATTCTGTTTTTAAGTCCTTTGAGTATAGACCGAGGACTGGTATACCTGGGTCAAGTGGTGGTTCCATTCCCAGTTTTCCAAGGAATCTCCATACTGCTTTCCATATTAGCAGCATCCAGTTTGCAGTCCCACCAGCAATGTATGAGTGTGCCTTTCTCATCACATCCTCACCAACACTTATTGTTTGTATTCTTAATAGCTGCCATTCTGATTGGAGTGAGATGAAATCTTAGAGTAGTTTTGATTTGCATTTCTCTAATTGCTAGAGATGGCAAACATTTTTTCATATATTTGTTGATTGATTGCATATCAGCTTCTGAGAAGTGTCTGTTCAGTTCCTTGGCCTATTTATTGTTTAGGTTATTTGGTTTTTTGGTGTTTAGCTTTTTGAGTTGTTTATATACCCTAGAGATTAGTGTTCTGTTTGATGTGCAAGTGGTAAAAATTTGCTTCCAAGCTGTGGGCTCTCTGTTTACCTCACTGATTGTTTCTTTTGCTGAGAAGAAGCTTTTTAGTTTGAATTCCATCCCATTTATTGATTCTTGATTTTAATTCTTATGCTCTAAGGGTCTTATTAAGGAAGTAGGGGCCTAATCTGATATGATGGAGATTTAGGCCTACTTTTTCTTCTATTAGGCACAGGATCTCTGGTTTAATTCCCAGGTCCTTGATCCACTTTGAGTTTTGTGCATGGGGAGAGAGAGAGGTTTAATTTCATTTTGTTGCTTATGAATTTCAAATTTTCCCAGCACCATTTGTTGAAGAGGCTATCTTTTCTCCAATGTATGTTTTTGGCACCTTTGATAAGATAACTGTAATTATGTGGGATTGTCTCTGTGTCCTCTATTCTGTACCATTGGTCTACCAGTCTATTTTGGTGACAATACTATGCTGTTTTTGTTACTATTGCTCGGTAGTATAGTTTAAGGTCTGGTATAGTGATGTCACCTGCTTCTCTCTTATTGCTAAGGATTGCTTTAGCTATTCTGGGTCTCTTATTTTTTTCAGATGAATTTTATGACTGCTTTTTTAATTTCTATGAGGAATGTCATTGGGATTTTGATTGGAATTACATTCAGTCTGTATAATGCTTTTGGTAGTATGATCATTTTGACAATATTAATTCTGCTTATCCAAGAACAAGGTAGATCTTTCCATCTTCTGAGGTCTTCTTTAAATTCTTTCTTTAGTGTTCTGTAGTTTTTGTTGTAGAAATCTTTCACCTCTTTCATTGATTTCCAAGTATTTTTTTAGGCTATTGTAATTGGGGTAGTTTTCCTCTTTTCACTTTCAGAGGATTTGTCACTGATATACAGAAATGCCTTTGAGTTATGGGTGTTGATTTTGTATCCTGCTACTTTGCTTAATTCGTTTACTAGTTCTAGAAGTTTTCTGGTGGGTCTTCTAGGTATAATAATATCATTGGCAAATAGTGCTAATTTGAGTTCTTCTTTTCCTATACTTATTCCTTTAATTTCTTTCATCTATTTGCTCTAGCTAGTGTTTCAAGAACTATGTTGAACAGAAGTGGTGAGAGAGAGCATCCCTGTCTTGTTCCAGATTTTAGAAGGAATGCCTTCAGTTTTTCTACATTTAGAATGATGTTGATCTGGGGTTTAGCATAGATAGCTTTTACAATGTTAAGATATGTTCCTGTTATCCCTAGTTTCTCTAGTGTTTTGAACATGAAGAGGTGCTGTATTTTGTTGAATGCTTTTGCTGCATCTATTGAGATGATCATATGATTCTTTTCTTTCAGTTATTGATGTGATGAATTACATTTATTGATTTCTGTAAGTTGAACCAACCTTCCATCCCTGGGATGAATCCCACTTGATCATGGTGCACTACCTTTTTGATATGTTTTTGTATTTGATTTTGAAGAATTTTATTGAGGATTTTTGCATGTATGTTCATTATAGATATTGGTCTGAAGTTTTCTTTCTTTGATGTGTCTTTGTCTGCTTTTGGAATCAGGGTGATATTGGTCTCATAGAATGAGTTGGAAATGTTCCCTCTTTTTCTAGTTTATGAAATAATTTGGGGAGTTATGGAATTAGTTCAGCTTTGAAGGTCTTTTAGATCTCACCTGTGTATTCATCTGTTCCTGAGCTTTTGTTGGTTGGTAGGCTTCTGATGTTGTCTTGTATTTCATTGCTTGAAATTGATCTGTTTAACTTGTGTATATCATCCTGATTCAGTTTGGGCAAATCATATGACTCTAGAAATTTTCAGTGCCTTCGATATTTTCTATTTTATAGGAGTACAGATTTTCAAAATAATTTCTAATTATCTTCTGTATTTCTGTAGTGTCTGTTGTGATATTTCCCTTTTTCGTCACGGCTATTAGTAATTTAAGTTTTCTCTCTCCTTCTCTTCGTTAGCATGGCTAAAGTTTTGTCAATTTTTGTTTATTTTTTTCATGGAACCCACTTTTTGTTTTGTCAGTTTTTTTCTTTTGATTTGATGTCATTGATTTCAGCTCTGATTTTAATTATTTCCTGTCTTCTACTGCTTTTGATGTTGATTTGTTCTTCTTTTTGTAGGGCTTTGAGATGCAATGTTAAGTCATTTATTTGTTGACCTTTTCTTCTTTTAATATATGAGCTCAATGCAATGAACTTTCCTCTTAGTACTGCCTTCATAGTGTTCCAGAGATTTCAATATGTTTGTATCCATGTTCTCTTTAGCCTCTTAAGAATTTTTTAATCTCCTCCTTGATGTCTTTTGCAACCCATTGTTCATTCAGTAGCATATTACTTAGTCTCCACATGTTGGTAGCTTCTATTTTTAATTTTCTCATTGATTTCTAATTTCATTCCATTATGACCTGATAGAATGCAGGGTAGTATCTTTTCTTTTTTATATTTGCTAAGAGTTGTTTTGTGGCATAATATATGGTCTATTTTAGAGAAGGATCCATGTGCTGCTGAGAAGAAAGTGTATTTGTTCATTGAAGGATGAAATGTTATATATATATGTCTGTTAAATCTAAGTTATTGATTGTATTATTGAGTTCTATAATTTCTTTATTCAGCTTTTGTTTGGAAGATCTCTCCAGTGGTGAAAGAGGTGTGTTAAAGTCACCAGAATTATTGTGTTGTGGTCTCTTTGACTCTTGAACTTGAGTTTGTTTGATGAACATAGACACTCCATTGTTTGGGGAATATAAATTTATTATTGTCATGTCTTTTTGATGATTGGTTTCCTTAAGCATCATGAAATATCCTTCTTTATCCCGTTTGATTAATTTTGGTTTGAAGTCCATTTGATATGAGGATGGAAATCCCTGCTTGTTTCTGTAGTCCATGTGAGTGGTAAGCTTTTTCCCAACCTTTCACCTTCAGTCTGTGGATGTCTTTTCCTATGAGTCTCTTAGAGGCAGCATATTGTTGGGTCTTTAAAAAAAATCTAATCTGCCAGTCCATGTCTTTTGATTGGTGAGTTTAGGCCATTAGCATTCAGGGTTATTTTTGAGACATGATTGTATTTTTAGCCATTTTTATTTATTTTGGGTATTTAACTTGACTTGGTTTCTCCTTTGATTAGTTTTTCCTTTAGTGTAATACCTTCCTTTGCTGATTTTCATTGTTGTTTTTTTTTTGTTTCCTCCTCATGGAATATTTTGCCAAGGATGTTCTGTAGTACAGGCTTTCTTATTTATTTATTTATTTATTTATTTTTTAGTTTTTGGCGGACACAACATCTTTGTTTGTATGTGGTGCTGAGGATCTAACCTGGGCCACATGCATGCCAGGCAAGCGCTCTACCGCTTGAGCCACATCCCCAGCCCCTGTAGTGCAGGCTTTCTATTTGTAAATTCTTTCAACTTTTGTTTATCATGGAAGGTTTTTATTTCATCGTCATATCTAAAGCTTAATTTTGCTAGATATAGGATTCTTGGTTGGCATCCATTTTCTTTCAGAGCTTGATATATGTTGTTCCTGGGTCTTCTAGCTTTCAGAGTCTGGGCTGGAAAATGTGCATGTAATCTAATTGATTTCCCCCTATATGTAATATGGTTCCTTTCTCTTGTTGCTTTTAAAATTCTCTCCCTATTCTGTTTGGTAGGCATTTTCATTATAATGTGCCTTGGTGTGGATCTGTTGTGATTTTGTACATTTGTTATCCTATAAGCCTCTTGAATTTGGTTTTCCAATTCATTTTTCAAGATGGGAAAATTTTCTGATATTATTTCATTGAATAGTTTGCTCATTCCTTTAGTTTGGGACTCTATGCTTTTCTCTATTCCCGTAACTCTTAAATTTGGTCTTTTCATGCTATCCCATATTTCTTAAATGTTCTGCTCATGGTTTCTTACCATCTTCACTGTGTGATCTACATTCTTTTCAAGATTATATATTTTGTCTTCATTGTTTGAGGTCCTGTTTTCCAAGTGATCTGCTCTGCTTTCTATTGAACTTTTAATTTGGTTTATTGTTTCTTTCATTTCAAGGATTTCTGTTTTTTTTTTTTTTCAGAACCTCTATCTCCTTATTGAGGTAATCTTTTGCTTCCTGTATTTGTTTTCGTAGCTCCTTAATGAAATGATCTTTTGTTGCCTGTATTTGCTCTCTCATATCATCCTTTAATTCACAGAACATTTTAATCATGTATATCCTAAACTCCTTCTCTGTCATTTCTTCTGTTGTGCTGGCCATGAATTCTAATAATGTGGTATCTTGATTTGTTTGGGGCGCTTTCTTCCCCTTGTCTTTTCATATTGCTTTTGTGTCTTCCCTTCTAGCACTGTGAATCCCGGTTTTTACCCTGTAGGCTTACAGTGCTCCTGTAGGGATTCAATACCTCTTCTTTGAAGTGAAGGACAATGTTATCAGATCCCAATATAAACAGTACCCACCCTATAAACAAATGTTTGCTATTAAGATGTTTACAGTTTGGTCACTATGTACAGAAATGGTGAATTCAATTATTATCCATAATGTACTCAGTGGATTTGTAAAAGGGTTTACAGTTTCTTATGGTGGATAAAGAACCGGGCCTGAGGAGTAGGATGATATGCTGAGGAGGTAGAAGGTGAGGATATAGAGTTATTATATCTTACAAAGTGTGAAAGAGAAATTTAAAGAGGAAGATTAGTAGCAGGAGAAGAGAGAGGAAGTAATTTTGGTAGACAAGTAAGTGGGAAGACAGTAGAGTACACAAAGCTAATATATATATATATATATATATATATATATATATATATATATATATAAAATTGGTAGGAAAAAAGGGGAAAAAAAAGGAATTTACAACACAACTGCAATATACCATTCAGACGTCCCAGTCCTCAAAATCCTAATTCATGCAAAGTACTTGGTTTCACATATGTTGGGGATGTGAGGGTGGGAGAATAGAGAGGGAGAGAAAAAAATATCTTATAGGAATAAAAAGGAATTGTTTTGGTTGGAGATCAGTATCTTTCCTGCTTTCCTTCCCATCTAATCATCTGTTGTTAGCTGGTATCTCCACCCTCAGGATGGTGAAGGTAACCAGGGTGGGAGAGTTGGTCCTGGTTGGAGGGCACCTGGAAGTGGGGTGTGGGACCCACCGATGCCTGAAGGGAGACTGCACTCAAAGATCTCTTTTGGGGCCCACTCGTGTGATGTGAACACCTGGTCTTTCTCCTTATCTCGCCTAAAGATTTCCCAGTTCCTGGTCTCTGTGTTAGTCTCTAAACTGTATCACATTCACCCTCTCCCTTACTATTTCCTAATGAGGGACCTTTTTCTGTGGGACTCTTGAGTGTGGTCTTTGGGAATGCTGCACACCTGCCTCACTGAGAGCTTTTTTGTTTTGGGCACTCACTGTGCCTGGTTAGCAGCTGCTGGGGACGGGGGGGAGTTAGAAACTGGGTACCTGGCCAGCTGGAGTACCAAATTGGGAGTTTCCCCACTAAAGATGGTGATAAAGGTGGCCCAAGATGGGGGTGGTTGCTTTCAGTGATGGGGTGTTGGGTCAGGTGGGGGGATCCTGGTGATGGCGTTGGACAATGAGTTTAGAGACTAGCTCTGTGGTGTGCAGTGTGTGGCTGTCAGCTGACTTCAGAGCCTGTGTGAAGTTCTCCAGTACAGGCAGGCTATTCCACATAGGGGACTATCTCCACTGCTGTGGAGTCCCAAGATGGCGGCAACTAGGGGAGCCCCACACTGATAGATGGGAGTCCACATGGGAGTGGCGGCCAGAGTGCCTATGCGTGGGAAATTGCCAGGTGTCCTGCGTGTGAGCGGCGTCTGTGATTTCTGCTTCTGTGGGTGGCCGAAAGTTCTGCGTGGGTGCTGATGCCAATGGTCCTGCTCTGGTACCCAGTAGTCTTGCATGGGCAAATAGTTGGGAGACCTACCCTGACACTGAGGCCTGGACTTCTGGAAGGGCACAATGGCCATGATTCCTGTGTGGGAGCAAGAATATTGCTCAGAGAGAAGAAGTATTCTCACTGCTTGAGTCCCAGGCCATAAAATGCTGCCTCTCTCTGGCCCACAATCTTGGATCCTTCCAGGAGTCTATTCTGATTCAAATGTTAATCTCTTCTGGAAACATCCTCACAGACACAAGAAGAAATGTTTTACCAGCTATTTGGTATCCTTTAATCCAGTCAAGTTGACATAAAATTAACCATATCAGATACGAGAGTTCAAAAGCATGGAAATACAAATGCTTCTTGAACATGTGAAAAGATGTTCATATTCAAGAGAAATTTTAGAAAGCTAAACTAAGATTACACTATTAGGTTGTCAAAAATGTGACAACTTTGTATGTGCATATAAGGAAATGCGTACTCGCTTATATTACTGATGGGAGTGTAAATTAGTACTATCTCCTGGGACAGAAGTTTAGGAATGTCTGTGAAATTATAAATGTAAAAACCTTCCATTCCAGAAAACCAACTTCTAGAAATTCATCCTATGCATATACTCACACGTGTAAAATGAAATATACATGTGTTTGTAATCAAAAGGAATTGAAAAGAAACCAAAATGTCTCTGTTATTGTTTGGATAAAAGTTGTTCCTCCAAAGCTCCTGTGTTAACAATCAGAGGTGAAATAATTATATTATGAGAGCTGTAATCTAATCCATGTATAATCCCTTTGATGGATTAGTATTTGAATGTTTTTAACTGGGTTCTAACTGTAGCTAGGTGGGACATGGCTTGAGGAAGTGGGTCATTGCGGGAGGCATGCCTTGGGAATTGTATATTTTGTCCCTGGCTCCTTCCACGTTCTTTCTGCTTCCTGGTTGCCATGAACCTGAGTAACTTTCCTCCATCACACCATTCTGCTATGATGTTCTGCCTCACCTCAGGCCCATAGCAATGGACTCAGAATGGACTGAACCTATAAAACTATGAGTCCAAAATAAACTTTTCCTCCTCTGTGTTGTTCTTGTCAGATATTTTTGTCACAGCACTGAGAAAATAACAGTTCCTCAATATGGTATTAGATAAATAATCTTACAATGAAATACTATGCAACAGTAAAAAAAGAATGAGGATCCTCCTTATGTACTAATATAGAATGAGCTTCAAGACATATTATTAAATTAAAGCAAGGTTCAAGACACAATATGGGAAGGATTCAAGATGGCAGAATAGAGGAGGTTGCTTTCCTGGCTGCTCTATGGCGTGAAACCAAGAAAGCAGACAGGCGACTTCTCTGCAAGTTAGGAGAACCAAAGGGAGGGCAGCTTTACTAGAATTTAGAGCTGGACATTCAAAGCAGATTGGGGACTCAAGAGGTTGCATATAATAAGGAAGAAATCCCCAGTGGCACAGCCATTGCTGGATTCAGGCCAGAGTGGTGCCTCCATGAGCAAAGTAGAGGTATAAGGGAATTAAAGGAACCCATATATTTAGGAGGCCCAAGGCATGTCTGGGTACAGAGCATTTAGAGATCAAGGACATTGCCCAACAAACCTGAAAGGTATGCTACACAATATTCTTGTGCAGGAAAGAAATCACCATTTTTCCAGGCAGTGTGCAGAGGACAAAGGAAGAAACTATTTTGCATCTGCAATGCGGAGGGCCAGCAGCTGAGGGGGCCAATTCCTGGCAAACACAAGTTTGGCCCCAAAACACAAGCCCATTAACACACACTGTATGACATGGAGTTAAGTGACCAGATGAAAATCAAATGTGGAGAGAGATTTACACAGGGGACAACTGGTAATGGAGACCCACCCAGCTCTACTACTCCCCCTCCAATCTGAGTGCTTGCAGGATGAGCTGGGAGAGAATCTCTGGCAACTCAGAAGGGTGGGACCAGAGAAATTGGAGACTGAACCCAAGACCAGAAAACATGGGTTTCACAGGTGACATAGGGGACTAAGAATTGGCTTGCCTACCACACAAGTGGAACCCAGGGGAGATCCCTGGGGTGCAGTTTTCCAGCGTGAACCAGCAAGTACTGGGCCATGGAGGTTTGCTGATTTAAAATCTCCAGATTAATTGGCATTCATCAAAGAGCCTGGAGCCCACCTAAGCTTAAACCCTGCCTCCAGGAATTCCATTTATGGGATTTCCTCTCTCCAGTAATCCAGAGGTGGAGCATCACACTCCAGAAGACACCACCTAAAACTGTTAAGAAGAGAAGCTGAGAATAATTTCAACTCCATCATAGTCTTTAAATTTTCATCAAGACTTTTTCTTTCTCTTTTTAATTCTTTTCTCTGTTCAATTGTGACCTTAATGGTACATGGGCAATTACATATATTCATTATTGTTTTTTCTCATTTCTAGCACTTTTGACACAAGTTATTTTTCATGGATTAGTTTTTTTGAGGACTAGGATGTTTGATTAGTATATTTTAGTTGTGTTTTGTATTCTTTTATTTTTATTTTTAATTTTTTCAAAAATTTTTACTTTATATATATTTTTCTCTTACCTGTTTCCTTTGATTCTTTCTCTCTTCAGCTAACATCAAATCTATTGTGCTCTCTTTCACTCTTCCTTTAATCTTTTACTTCTGTTTCTTTCCTCCTCCCTCATAATCATTGAATTCTATATCACATCTGTTCACTTACAATCCCCCATTTGAAAATGTAAACCCTTCTGCAAACATGCTGTTTTTATTGTAGGAAAAAACTGATTGTATCGTTACTGTTTAGTGTGATAATTAACATGTAGACATCATAGTGGGGACTATTTGATTTAATACTGTATACTATTTACATTGGTTGTTATTATTACTTGTCTCCCTAAACAGTGAGGTACTGGAAACCTTCAGGGGTACTGTAAGTCCACAGGGTGGAAACTAGATCCATAATTAGATCCATACTGTTAGATGGGTAAATAGAAAAAACAACATGAAAAAGCAATGAAACAAATTGCCCTCTAATAAGAGAATCCATTGACACCACAGTGGAAGAAATATCAGAGAAGGAGTTTAGAGTGTACATAGTTAAAATTATCTGTGAAGTAAAGGACAACATAAGAAATGAAATCAGAGAGAAAATACAAGAAGTGAAAGATCATTTCAACAAAGGGGCAGAGATTCTGAAAAAAGAAAAGCAGAAATTCTCAAAATGAAGGAAACAATAAACCAAATTAAAAATTTAGTTGAGCGGCTGCCATTGTGGCTCAGTGGTAGAGAATTTACTTGGCATATTCGAGGCCATGGGTTCAATTCTTAGCACCAAGTATAAATGAATAAAATGAAAGTCTATCAACAACTAAAAATTATTTTTAAAAATTCAATTAAAAGCATCACCAACAGAATATATCACTTGGAAGACAGAGTTTAAGGCAATGAAGACAAAATATATAATCTTGAAAACAAAGTTAACCATGAGAAAAGATGTTAAGAGACCAGGAACAGAAATTCCAATAAATATGGGTTAATGTGAAAAGACCAAATTTAAGATTTATTGAGATAGATGAAGGCTCAGAGATACAAATGAAAGGAATTCACAATCTTTTCAATGAGATAACAACAGAAAATTTCCCAAACCTAAATTATGAAATTGAAAATCAAATACAGGAGTCCTATAGGACCCCAAATATACAAAATTACAAAAGACCCACATCAAGGCACATTACTATGAAAATGCCTAATATACAGAATAAGGATAGAATTTTAAAGGCTGCCAGAGAAAAAGAACAGGTCACGGGGCTGGGGATGTTGCTCAAGCAGTAACGTGCTCACCTAGCATGCACGGGGCGCTGGGTTCAATCCTCAGCACCACATAAAAATAAAGATGTTGTGTCCACTGAAAACTAAAAAATAAATATTAAAAAAATTATCTCTCTCTCTCTCTCTCTCTCTCTCTCTCTCAAAAAAAAAAAAAAAAAACAGGTCACATTTAGAGGAAAGCCAATTTGTATCTCAGATGATCTCTCAACCCACACACTCAAAGCTAGGAGGTCTTTGAATAATATGTACCAAGCTCTGAAAGAAAATGGATGCCTGCCAAGAATGCTAACCCAGTAAAATTAAGCTTCAGAATTGATGACAAAATAAAAACCTCCATGATGAGAAAAAAAAAGTTAAAAGAATTCACAACTAGAAAGCCTGGAGTACAAAACATACTTAATAAATATTTCATTAAGAAGAAATGAAAAATAAAAGTGAAAACCAGCAAAGATAGGAACTACACTAAAAGAAAACTGGCTCAATGGAGAAACATATTCAAATTTAAAACTAGAAATAAATTAAAATGACAAGACATAAAAATAATTTCTCAATTAATAACATTGACTGTAAATAGCCTAAACCCATCATTCAAAAGACATAGACTGGCATATTGAATTTTTTTAAAAAAGGACCCAACAATATGCTGCCTCAACAGACTCACCTCATAGGCAAAGACATCCACAGACTGAAGGTAAAAGGATGGGAAAAAACACATCATTCACAAGGATTTTGTAAACAAGCAGGGATTTCTATCCTATCAGATAAAGTGGACTTCAAGTCAAAGTTAATCAAAGGGACAAAGAAGGACATTTCATACTGCTTAAGGGAATTACACATCAACAAGATCTAACAATTGTAAATATTTATGCCTCAAACAGTGGAGCACCTACATACATCAAACAAACATTTCACAATTTCAAGAAGCAAATAGAGCACAGCACAATAATACTAGGTTACTTTAACAAACCTCTCTCACCACTGGATAGATCATTCAAACAAAAATTAAATAAAGAAACTATAGAACTAAAAAATACAATTAATAATTTAGAATTAACAGACATAAATGGACTATTTCATCCATTGAATACACTTTCTTCTCAGCAGCACATGGATCCTTCACTAAAACTGACCATATCTCAGGCCACAAAGCAACATTAGTAAATATAAAAAATTAGAGAAAATACGTTGCAGCCTATAAGATCATTATGGAATGAAATTAAAAATCAATGATAAAATAAAAAGTAGAACCTACTCTAACACCTGGAGGCTAAATAACATGATATTGAATGATGAATGGATAGCAGGAAAAATCAGGGATGAAATAAAAAATACTTAAGAGGTAAATGAGAATAGTGATACAATATATCAATATCTCTGGGACACTATGTAGGGCAGTGCTATGAGGAAAATTTGTTGTATTGAGCTCATTCACTAGAATAGAAAGTCTGGCATGGATTCAAACTCAAAAGCTTCTTCTTAGTAAAATAAACAATCAGTGAAGTGAGTAGAGAGCCTACAGAAAGGGAGCAAATTTTTACCACACACACATCAGATAGAGCACTAATCTCGAAGATATATAAAGAACTCAAAAATCTTAACACCAAAAAACAAATACCCAATCAATAAATGAGCCTAGAAACTGAATAGACACTTCTCAGAGATGATCTATAATCAACCAACAAATATATGAAAAAATGTTCAACATCTCTAGTAATTAGAGAAATGCAAATCGAAACTCCTCTAAGATTTCATCTCTCTCCAGTCAGAATGGCAGCTATTAAGAATATAAACAACAATAGTGTTGGAGAGGGTGTGGGGGAAAGGGCACACCCTTACATTGCTGGTGGGACTGCAAATTGGTGCAACCAATCTGGAAATCAGTAAGGAGATTCCTTGGAAAACTGGGAATAGAACCACCTTTTGACCCAGGTATCCCACTCCTCAGTTTATGCCCAAAGGACTTTAAAACAGCATACTACAGGGACATGGCCACATCAATGTTTATAGCAGTACGATTCTCAATAGCCACAATTTAGTGGCTCCAACTTAGATACCCTGCTGTAGATAAATGGATAAAGAAAATGTGGTATATATACACAATGGAATATTATTGTTAAAAGAGAATAAAATCATGGCATTTGCAAGTAAATGAATGGAGTTGGAGAATATAATGTTAAGTGAAGTAAGCCAATCCCTAAAAACCAAATGCTGAATGTCTTCTCTGATATAAGGATGCTGATTCATAATGGGGATGGTGTGGGGGTGCACAGGAGGAATAGAGGAACTTTAGATAGGGCAAAGTGGAGGGAGGGGAAAGGAGGGGGCCTGGGAGTAGGAAAGATGGTGGAATGAGATGGACATCAGTACCTTAAGTACATGTATGAAAACACGAATGGTGTGACTCTACTTTGTGTACAGACACATGAAAACTTGTGCTCTGTGTAACATGAATTGAATTGCATTCTGCTGTCATATATAACTAATAAGAATAAATAAAATTTAAAAAAGAGAAAAAAGAATAGAAAGTCAACAAATAAATAATCTAACCTTCCATTTAAAGCCCTAGAAAAAGAAGAACAAATCAACACCAAAAGCAGTAGGAGACAGAAAATAATTAAAATGAGGGCTGAAATCAATGAAATTGAAACAAAAGAAACAATCCAAAAAATCAACAAAACAAAAAGATGGTTCTTTGAAAAAAATGAATAAAATTGACAAACTCTTAGCCAAGCTAACAAAGAAAAAGAGATAAAAAAGCCAAATTACCAAAATTCATGATGAAAAAAAGAAATATCACAATGGACACTATTGAAATACAGATGATAATCAGAACTTATTTTAAAAATTTATTTTTATTTTTTTTACTCTAATTTTACTCTAATTTTTTATACTCTAATAAAATAGAAAATCTTGAAGACATCAACAAATTTCTAGAGACATATAACCTACTTAAATCAAAACTGGAGGACACAGAAAATTTAAACAGATCAATTTCTAGCAATGAAATTAAAGACTCCATCAAAAGCCTACTGATAAGGAAAAGCCTAGGATCAGATGGATTCTCAACTGAGTTGTATCAGACCTTCAAAGAAGAACAAACACCAATCCTCCTCAAATTATTCTATGAAACAGAGAAGGAGGGAACCCTTACAAACTCATTTTATGAGGCTAGTGTCACCCTGATACCAAAGATATATCAAGGAAACTAAATTTCAGACCAATATCCCTGATGAAGACTTATGCAAAAATTCTTAGTAAAATACTGGCAAATTGTATACAAAAACATATTTAAAAGATAGTGTAGGGCCGGGGTTGTGGCTCAGTGATAGAGTGCTTGCCTAGCATGCATGAGGCACTGGGTTCATTCCCCAGCACCACATGAAAATAAACAAATAAAATAAAGATATTGTGTCCATATAAAAAAAGATAGTGCACCATGAACAATTGGGGTTCATGCCAGGGAATGCAAGTTTGGTTCAACATATGGAAATCAATAAATGTAATTCATCACATCAACAGACTTAAAGAATCATGACTATCTCAATAAATGCAGAAAAAGCATTTGATGAAATACAGCGTCCATTTATGTTCAAAACCCTAGAAAATCTAGGGGTAGTAGGAACATACCTCAACATTCTAAAATCTACATATGCTAAACCCAAGGCCAGCATTATTCTAAATGGAGAAAAATTGAAAGCATTCCCTCTAAAAACTGGAACAAGACATAGATGCCCTCTTTTATCACCTCTATACAACATGGTCCTGGAAATTCTAGCTATAGCAATTAGACAGAAGAAAGAAATTAAAGGAATACAAAACAGGAGAAAAATAATTCAAACTCTCCCTATTTACTGATGAGATGATTCTATACTTAAAAGACCAAACAAACAAACAAACAAAAAAAACTCTGCCAGAAAACTTCTAGAACTAATAAATGAATTCAGCAAAGTAGTAAGATATAAAATTAACACCCACAAATCAATTATATGGTTATACATCAATGATAAATAAAACTGAAATAGAAATTAGGACAACTATTCCATTCACAATAACCTCAAAGAAAATAAAGTATTTGGGAATCAATCTAACAAAAGAGGTGAAAGACCTCTACAATGAAAACTACAGAACACTGAAGAAAGAAATTGAAGAAGACCTTAGGGATGGAAAGATCTCCCATGTTCTCAGATAGGCAGAATTAATATTGTCAAAATGGCCACACTATCAAAAGCACTATACAGATTTAATGCAATTCCTATTAAGATTCTGATGATGTTCTTCACAGAAATAGTAAAAGCAGTCATAGAATTCATTTGGAGAAAGAAGAGAACCAGAATAGTCAAAGCAATCCTCAAAGAGAAAAGTGAAGCAGGAGGCCTCACAGTACCAGATCTTAAATTATACTACAGAGCTATAATAACAAAAACCGGCATGGTATTAGCACCAAAACAAACACCAAAGACCAATGGTACAGAATAGAAGACACAGAAATTAACCCTCATGAATTAATTTATCTCATACTAGACAAAGGCACCATAAACATACATTGGAGAAAGATAGCCTCTTCAACAAATGGTGGTGGGAAAACTGGAAATCCATATGTAACAAAATGAAATTATAGCCCTATCTTTCACCTTGCACAAAACTCAACTCAAAGTGGATAAAGGACTTAGGCCTTAGACTAGAGACCCTGTGTCTACGAGAAGGAAAAGACGGCCCTAATCTCCATCATGTTGGCTTAGGAAATGAATTCCTCAACAAGACCCCTAAAAAGCAAGAAGTAAAATTAAGAATCAATAAATGAGATGGAATCAAACTGTAAAGAAATTGCTTCTTTATAGCAAAGGAAACAATCAAGAATGTAAACAGAGAGCCTACATAATGGGAGAAAATCTTTGCCACCTGCACCTCAGATAGAGCATTAATCTCCAGGATATATAAAGAACTCAAAAAACAGAACTCAAAAGACACCAAAAAAATCCAAATAACCCAATAAATAAATGGGCAAAGGAACTGAACAGACACTTTACAGAAGAAGAAACACAAATGGCCAACAAATATGTGAAAAAATATTCAACATCACTAGAAATTATAGAAATGGAAATTAAAACTACACTAAGATTTCACCTTACTCCAATCAGAATGGCAATTATCAAGAATACAGGTAACAGGGGGTGCTGGGGCTGTATAGCTCACTGGCACAGCGCTTGCCTTGCAAGTGTGAGGCCCTGGGTTTGATCCTCAGCACAACACATTAAAAAATAAAGATATTGTGTCCATCTACAACTAAAAAATATTTTTTAAAAATACAAGTAACAGGGATTGGGATTATAGCTCGGTGGTAGAGCACTTGCCTCCCATGGGTGAGGCCCTTGGTTTGATCCTCAGCACCACATATAAGTAAACAAATAAAATAAAGGTATTGTTTCCAGATATGACTAAAAAATTTTAAAAAAGAATACAAATAGCAATAAATTTTGGTGAGGATATGGGGAAAAATGTACACTCATACGTTGCTGGTGGGACTACAAATTGGTACAACCACTCTGGAAAGCAGAATGGAAATACCTCAGAATACTTGGAATGGAACCACCATTTGACCCACTTATCTCACTCTTCAGCCCATACCTAAAGGACTTAAAATGAGCAAACTATAATTATGTGGCCACATCAATGTTCATAGCATCAAGAATACAATTCACAATAGCTAAGTTATGGAACCAACCTAGATGCCCTTTAACAGACGAATGGATAAAGAAAATGTGGTATATATACACAATGGGATATTACTCAGCCATAAAGAAGAATGAAATTATGGCATTTGCAGGTAGATGGTTGGAGCTGGAGAATATCATGCTAAGCAAAATAAGCCAAACCCCAAAATCAAAGGCCAAATATTCCCTCTGATATGCAGATTCTGACTCACAATAGGCAGTAGGGGAGGGAGGAGTGGAGGTTCACCAAATTGGGACAGTGGAGAATCGAGGAAAGAAACAGGGTGCATAGGAATGGGAAAGACAATAGAATGAATCGATATAACTTTCCTGTGTTCATATGTGAATACAGGACCAGTGTAACTCTCCATCATGTACAACCACAAGAATGCAGTTATACTCCATGTATGTATGATATGTCAAAATATTACATTGTACTGTCATATATAACTCAAAAGAATAAATAAAAAATTGAAAGAAAAAGGAGACAATATGCTACCATTTATGTAAAAGGGGGGGGTTATAATATAGGTACAGTTATTTGCATTAATAAGCATAAATTATTCCTTGAAGAATATGAGTAATATTGGTTACCTTTGGGGAAAGGAACTTGGATGGTTGGAATATGGAGTGGGAGGGAAACTTATTATTATAAAGTGGGGACATATTATTATCTTTTATCTGTATCTTTTGAACTATGAATCATGTGAATCAATTACCTATTCAAAAATATAAATTACTTTTTGTGTGTGTATGGTGTTGGGGATTGAACCCAAGTCTTCATGCATGCAGAGCACATGCTTTACCACTGAGCTATGTACATCCCTGGACCATCAAAAATAATATACATTATTTTAAAAATAAAATAAAAGTTCTTCCCATTTCAGCATTCTGAACTCTACAAAAAAGGAAGGAAGCATCTTGGAAACCACTTCTGGGAATAAAAACCCTACATTTCAATTATAGACCTTCAGATGTCCTCTAGTCTCATGTAGATTATTTATATCTAAGGAACTCAAACAGGACTGGGATTAGGGTGGGGCGAATGAGGCAATCATTTCATGTGGAAAATGTAAGGACACCAAAATACTCAATATTAAAGATGAATAATATTTAATGCAATATCTTAAAAATTAGATTAACACAAAAATCCATGATTAAACTCAAATCTTTAAATACAGATAGGCTTACTAAGAGTGTCATATTGCAGCCTGAAGTAAAAGAAAAAATGTGATATATATATATATATATATATATATATATATATATATATATATATATATGTTTTTATGTATTTTTGAATGGTTAAAATTTTCAAAACATTAAAGCAATTGAAAAAAATATTTTAAAAATTTAAAAATAGGCTGGGCGTGGTCAGTGGCTTGGGAGACTAAGGCAGGGGGATCTGGAGTTTAAAGCCAGCCTCAGCAACTTAGTGAGAACCAAAGCAACTTTGTGAGACCCTGTCTTAAATAAAATACAAAAATAGGGCTGGGGATGTGGCTCAGTGTTTGAGTGCCCCTGGGTTCAATTCCCAGTATCCTCCCCAAAAATTGAAAAAAATATATATTAAAACTCACAGAATTTAAGTTTAAAAGAATTCTATCAAACCAAAATTTATTACATTTTACTTTCCTGCCTTTAAAGGAAGAAAACACATCAAAAATGTTTTCATTAAAATCAGAAGCTTAGATCTAATAAGAATGTAGAATTTGGGGGACACCCTAGTAATATGTTGCAACTTAAATGCAAGGTAGACATTAGAGAATCTCTAGAGGTTAGAGTCACTACATAGACATGGACTTCATAGTTATGTCAGATAAGGAGTTCATATTTTCTTTTGAAGATGGTAGGAAACTTCTAAAGTATTTTAAGCATGTGTTTTGGGAAGATTATAATCGTGAGTACTGAGGACTGAAAAAAAGACAAGACTGAAAGTAGAGACCTGTTTAGACTTTTAGGTAGAAATATAATTCCATGGTCAGGTTCTGATGACTAAAATGAAGAAAAAGAGGAAACAAATGAGGATGACCAATCGCTAAATATTCATTATATACAACCTGTTCTTCATCCATATCATGTTACATGTTTATTTCTGAATATGTAAAAGGAAATAAATTAGTCATCCCTCAGTGTCCATTATCAATACAAGGTATTATCAATGCAAAACAGACTAGAATTTCAGAGAGAAAGGACTAAAAGAAACAAAGATGGATATTTAATATTAAGATTATGGTTATATTACTTGGATAATATAATACTTACACTTTTAGATAATGAACAATAAAGCTTCAAAATATAATATATGGTGAGTCTTGGTATTGGGGATTGGTTTCATGAACCCTTGCAGATACCAAAATCTATGGATGCTCAAATCCCTTATAGTAAATGATATAATATTTGCCTATAGCCTAAGCATATCCTCCTATATCCTTTATTTATCTTTATTTATTTATTTATTTATTGGTACCGGGGATTGAACCATGAGGAGCTTAACCACTGAACCACATCTTCAGCCCTTTTTATTTTTTTATTTTGAGACAGGATCTCGCGAAGTTGCTTAGGCCCTCCCTAAATTACTGAGGCTGCATTTGAATATCCTCCTGCCTCAGCTTTCTGAGCTACTGGGATTACAGGCATGAACTGCTGTGCTTGGCTTCCCATATATTTTAAATCATCTCTAGATTACTTATAAAAACTAGTACAGTGTAAATGTTTTGTAAACAATTGTTATACTGTATTATTTAGGGGATAATGACAAGAAAAAGTCAGTATGTGTTCAGTACAGGGAGTTTTTTTCCAAATATTTTAAATCAGCACTTAGTTAAACCCATGGATGTGAAATCCACTTATATAAAGGGCAGACTATACTCTCTCCTTTCTGAGAAACATGTAAAGCAGCTTTGATCTTTGTATCAGAGCTCACCAAAAAGTTTAGAAACATGAATCTGATCAATTTTGTCTTACCCATCCATATACATGCACATATGTGAGATGTATCCTTTTCTTCATCCTCACTATAGTCTATTTCAAGAAGTGTGTATGTGAGATGCATTCTTCTCCTCATCCTCATTATAGTCTATTTCAAGAAAGTCTTTTTCAAGAAACTAGGAAGACATTTGTTATTCTGCCAAAAGTACCAAGAGTCACATTGAAAAAACACAAGCAGCATCAGATCCCAGGTGACTATAAGTCAAATTTCTTTCTTTCTTTTCTTTTCTTTTTCTTTTTTTTAGGCAAGCAAAAATCTTCCGAGATAAAATGGGGGCAGAATGAGAAAAAAAATCCACACATTCTTTTATGAAAGAAAGAGGGATGGCCTTCTGTGTAAAACTTTTTTTTCATGCTAGGGATAAAACCTAGGGCCTCACAAATGCTCGGCAAGTCATCTACCACACCCAAAGTCCCCTATTTTCTTTCTTTTTTAAAAAATATTCTTTTTCTTAATTTTTTTAAAGTTGTTGATAGACCTTTTATTTATTTATTTATACATGGTGCTGAGAATTGAACCCTGTGCCTCACACATGCCAGGCAAGTGTGCTACTGCTGAGCCCCAGCCCCAGCCCCCCTACTTTCTTTTTAACATAATCTTTGATGTCTATTTCTAGTAATATGGTGACCAAAATGACCTGAAAGTCCTCCGGCACTACAAAACACTTAGAAATACCAAATAAAACAACATTATTTTAAGTGTACAGCTGAACTTTCAAGTAAATAAAGGAATCACCTGGGGTCCAAACCAGTGGAAAAACCAAAGCATGTGGTGGGAGTTGAAATTTCAGGTGGTTCACAGTGGTGTGGGGGCAGTTTGCTTACCTCACTAAGAAAGGTGCTCAAGTTAGATGGCCTTGTAGAGGACAAAGGCAGAGCCTTAGTTCTCAGTAAGGAAGAGATTTGAATCTCAGATATCTATTGAAAGCTGGGACTTTCCCGCATACCTTCCCTAAAGGTGAACTAAACAAAAATTAATTCACTAGCATAGAGAAACAACCTAGGATCAAGGAAGGTAAAGATCTCTCTTATGAATATTTGTAACCTCAGGCTTGCTTTCACAAGGGATTCAAAATGTATATCTCCTATAAGTTCCAGGAACCCTCCAATTAAAAATCAACATAAAGTGCTTCTTGGCTACTGCCATTGCCTGTTTCCAGCAAAAACAACATAAAGCAGCTCTAGAAGGTTGAATTCTTCATGGGGTCCCCATAGGTAAAGCCTGATTGAATTTTTTTTTTTTTTGAGGCACTGGGAATTGAACCCAGGGGTGCTCTAACACTGAGTTACATTCCCAGCCCTATTTTTAAATTTAATTTAATTTTATTATATTATTTTTTGAGATAGGGTCTCACTAAATTTTCCAGGCTATCCTGAAGTTAACAATATTCCTGCCTCATCCTCTGAGTAGCTATGATTACAGGAGTTTGTCACTGCACCTGCTCTGAACCAAACTTAATCCATCAAGTCCTGAGCTTACAATTCTGTGAAAATTAAAATGAAATTGACACAGGTACATTAAGATAGACTGGAAATAATAATCTAGGGTTGATATAGATTATATTTATATACATTATATTAATTAATATAATTGTATTATTGTTAGATATTACATTATATGATTATATTATACATCATATACTACATTTAAGTTTCCATATCTAGGATGTTGGGACAAAATGAGTTAAAATAAAAAATTACAAGACACATGAATAAGCACCTTACCATAAGCGATTGTCTAAAGATAAAACAATCAGCAGGATTAGACGCCAGGGTCTTCAGATAATAAATGCTTCTGTAAGATAATCTTTTACTATAAGATAACTAAAAGTTATACTAAAGACATAATTTATAACATTAGAAAAGAACAAGACATTATTTTTAAAAAGACTTGGTCATGTGAAAAAATAATTCTAGAAATGAAAAATTGTTTTAAAATTTAAAAACTTGATTGTCATATTAAGCCACACATTGGGCACAGCTAGTGAGAAAAGTGATAAACTGAAATAGAGATATACAGAATGCAGCACAGAGCAATAAAGAAATAAAAAGCATGAAAGAGAGGTAAAGAGACATAAGGGGCAAATGGGAAAAGAAAAGTAATATTCAAAAAAGTAATGGCTGAGGCGGTGGGGGTGGGGGGGTAATTACATAAAAAGCAAAGGAAAATCCGTAGAATAGAGGAAAGAGACCATGGGGTATGAAAAGGGAAGGGAGGGGGAATGTGCTGGGAAGGGATATTGGCCAAATTATATTGTTATATTTTGTGCATATTCTAAAATGTAACAACAAACTCCACCATTTGTATAACTATAATGCACCAATAAAATGTGGAGGAAAAAAAAGTAATGGGTGATTGTATTCCAGAGCTGATGGGTTAAAATGCAAATTCTCAGATTCAAGAAGTATGAGTCCTGAGCAGGATAAATACAATTAAATTCACATTTGGATAATTTAGTGAATCTTTAGAACATCAAATGATCATGATGATAATACTTAACATTTTCTATGTGCTGTCAGTGTTCTAAATACAAAAAGAAGTTGAGATGATAATACCAAAAGATAATGATTGTAATATATTGATATTTTCCCAGTCTTTTATTCATTCATTGTTTATGCATAACACAAAAATTTCAAAGCAAAATCAGAATAACACTATACATAAAATGTGGTGTTCTACTTTTTAAAATCAACATTTTACTATAAGCATTTTTCTATGTTATTAAGCACCACAGCAGCAGAAGTAGCAGCTAATGGGCTGAGGTTGTGGCTTAGTGGCAGAGCTCTTGCTTTGTGTATATGAGACACTGGGTTCAATCCTCAGCACTACATAAAAATAAATAAACAAAATAAAGATATTGTATCAATGTATAACTAAAACAATTATCAAAAAAAGAAGTAGCAGCTAATATTTTAGCATTGTGATTATAAGCCCAGGTTTTGAAATCACGCTTTCTGGGTTGCCACTTACTGTGTCATTGGTTAAGTGACACATACACTCTGATTCCATTCCCTCAGTAGTAAAAATCTACATCATTATTATGAGTTGCTACTACTTGCTGTCTCCTGGCCACTGTGCTGAACACAAGAATAATCTCGTTTATATCTTACAACTCCCAGACAAGCTGTTTTTGCTCCTATTTTACAGATAAGTGGGGCTTAGAAAGATTTAGATGATTTGCTCAAAATTATGTAACTAATGATGGTGCTTGAACTTGAAGGTTAATACAATAAACCTGTGTTAACTGGGAGCAGAAAGCAGAGTGAAATATTTGAAAAACTTGCAGTTTTCCAGGCATGGTTGCACATACCTGTAATCACAGTGGCTCAGGAGGCTGAGGCAGGAGAATCTTGATTTCAAAGCCAGCCCCAGCAACTTAGCAAGGCCTTAAGCACCGAGGCAAGATCCTGTCTCTAATAAAATACAAAAAAGGGCTAGGGATGTGGCCCAGTGGTTAAGCACCCCTGTGTTCAATCCCCAGTACCAAAACAAACAAACAAAAAACCTTGCAGTTTGTCCAAATAAAAATCATGTTTAAAATGGGTCAAGGAAGATTTGGTTGCTGAAGAGTTTACCACCACTAAAGCTAAGTATTTTGCACACAGATTGCCTTGAGGCCATCTCAGGAGTCAGCAAGACTAAACCCATTGCAAGCTTTTGGTTATCAAGTGAAAACATGTTTGGAAGATGTTGCCTTGAGAAGATAGCATCACTAATGCCTAGAAAGTTATTTCCTAGGATTCCTTTCATTGAATGCAGCTGCAGTCAATGTCAAAGGAGACCAAGCTACTGCTAGAGCTGACAAGAGATCTTGGCATTGTCTGAATGATGCTGGTTCTGCAGGAGTGCAGGATGCTAGAGTTACGGTGTCACCAAAGCTTCCACTGAGATTTCAAAGAAAGGGGGCCAGGCACTTAAAATATAACAGGGTCAGAATCTCTGTATGTATCCCTTAAATGGGTGATGAATGAAGCTGTGAAAAGTGAGGCTGAAACTGCAATAGGGAACCCAGGAATTAAGAGATACCAGGAACATGGAATGTCTACCAAGAAAAGCTACAGGAAGTGAGCAGAGCCAGACCAACAGAGGCAATGTGGGCTGCAGCCAGTAAAGCCAAAGGGTCAGGACTGCACATCTCACCATCATGAGCCCTGGATGCTGAACATGGAGCTATAGGACTTAATGTTCGCCCAGCTGGATTTCAGCCTTGCTTTGGTCCCATTCCTTCTTTCTATGTCCCTATTCCTGCTTTTTGGAATGGGAATGCTTACTCTGTGCCATTGTATATTGGATGTATGAAACTTGATTTTGATTTTTACAGGGGCTCACAACTAAGAATTTGCCTTGAGTCTTAGAGAAGACTTTGGACTTGTACTTTGGGGCAGTCATGGAATTGTAAAGACTGCGGGGCTCTTAGAGATGGACTGAATGCATTTTGCATTGTAGAATGGGCATGATCTTTTGGGGACCTGGGGCAGAAAGTTAAGTTGGGTTTGTTTACTTTGGTACTGGGGATGAAACCCAGGAGTGGTTTACTACTGAGTTATCTCCCCAGTCCTTTTTTAATTTTTTGAGACAGGATCTTGCTAAGTTGCTTAGTGCCTTGCTGTGTTCCTGAGACTGGCCTCAAAATTGTGATCCTTGTAACTCAGTCTCCCAGGCCACTGGGATTACAGGCATGTGGCATTGTTCCTGGCTCTGGTTTAGATCTTTAATGTACCCTGAAAAGCTCATATTTTTAGGCAATACAGGAATGTTCAGAGATGAGATGATAGGGTTATGAGAGCTGTAACCCCAGCAGTGGATTAATCCATTTGATGGATTAATAATTTGAATGGAGTGGTAAATGTAAGCAAAAGGGGTATGGCTCAAGGAAGTAGGTCACTGGGGGTGTACCCTTGGGCTATATCTTATCTCTGGCTCCTGTCTCACTTTTTCTGCTTCCTGGCTACCACAAGCTGAGCAGCTTTCCACCAATACACCTTTCTGCCATGATATTCTGCCTTGCCTCAGGCCCAGAGCAATGGAGTCAGTCAACCTGACTGAATCTGTGAAACCACGAGTCTAAAATAAACTTTTCCAACTCTTAGTTGTTCTTGTCAGATATTTTGGTCACAGCAATGAAAAGTGAACACACATATATATTCTGTAATGATTACAATAAAATCAGCACATCCTTTACCACACATGGTCATAGTGTTTGTTGGGGGAGCAATGAGGGCATTAAAGATACACTCTCTTAACAAATTTCAAATAAACTATATAACATTATTAATTGTAGTAACTGTGCTGTATATTACATCCTTGGAACTTATTCCTCTTTTAACTGAAAATTTCTACCTTCTATTAGTATAATTTCTTTTTTTCCATGAAAAGGAAAGAAATTCTTTTTCTTTTTCTTCACATCTTCATACATGTATTTTGTACAACGATGAGGGTCTCCTTCCACCATCCATGCAATTTTTCTTCTCCCTTCCTTTCCCTCCCACCTCTCTTCCCTATCTAGAGATGATCTTCTTCCCATGCTCTTCTTCCCTACCCCATTTTGAGTCACCCCCCTTATATCAGAGAAGACATTCGGCATTTGTTTTTTTGGGATTGGCTAACTTCACTTAGCATAATCTGCTCTAATGCCACCCATTTCCCTGCAAATGCCATGATCTTATTATTTTTTAGTGCTGAGTAATATTCCATTGTGTATAAATGCCACATTTTAGTATAATTTCTATTGCTATAACAAAATTCCTAAGGCTGGATACTTTATAAAAAAAGGCTTATTTGGCTCATGATTCTAGTGGCTGGAGGGTTCAACAGCATAGCAAATGTTCCCTGGATGTATCATGACATGGTAGAGAAACGGAAAGGGAACAAGCCATGTGTAGAAATAAGAGGTCACATTACAGGATGGTAATCCAGAGACCAGGAAGGGGCCAGTTTTGCTCTCTTTATAAAAACATGCTATTTTAAGAATCCACTTCTTAAGACCAGCATTAATCTCTTTCAAAAGTGATGCTCCCAATGACCTAAATTCCTTCCATAAAGTCTCAACTCTTAAAGGTTCTACCCCATCTCCTAATATACCCACTGGGGACCATGCCTCCAGTACATGAACCCTTGGAAGACAAACCATATCCAAACCATAGCCTATCCTTTAACTAATCTCATTTCCCACATCTCCTAGCCCATGGCAACTACTATTCTCTTCTTTGTTTCTACGAGTTTGAGTTTTCCAGATTCCACATAAAAGTGGCCAATTTATAATTTCTTTCATTTTATGAACACTGTTTTCTGTTATATGTTGGTATTTAAAATTTTATATTCAAATATATCAGTATTTTCTCCTGTAATATCTTCTGCTGCATTTATATTTAGAAAGTCCCTCACATGCCAAAATGAAGAAAATATTTATCCATATAATTTCTTATTATTTTATATTTTTTAACTTTTTAAATTGATATACAATTCAATAATCCATCTGGAATTTATTTTGAAATATGGTATATAGTAGACATTGAATTTATTTTTTTCCAAATAGTTACCATTTCCCTGAGCAATATGTCTTACAAAATCTTTTCCCCGCAAATCTGTGATTCCCTATGACTTATTTCAGGTGTGTTTCTGGGCTTTCTATTCTTTTTCACTGTCAAAATGACCTGTCATTTCAGGATGCTCAGGACTATCTTTAGTACTGAAAAGCCCATGTCCAAGGAAGCCTCTCAATCCTGAGCAAACTGGAATGTTTGGTCATTTTTACCACTCCATGTTTTTGTGACATTGCCTCATTTTGTTATCTATTGCATCTTTAAAATACATCTTAATATCTAGTAGGGCAAGTATCCCTCACTCTTTCTAAAAATTGTCTCTTCTTTCACATTAAAATCAGGGTATTCTATTTTACTAATTTCTAAAGTAAAATGCTTTGGAATTCCAATATAATTGTAAATGACTTAAGAACACACTTTAAAATATTAATTCTTTCCTTTGTGAAATACAGGATGCCTCTTTTGAGTCTTCTTTGATGTTTCTCATCAAAGGGCTAAAGTTCTTTTCATATAGGTCAAACAATATATTTTATTCCTATATGTAAAATTTTATGCCACAATATTAAATAGGATCTAATTAATAAAGTAAGATGTATCTTTCCATTTTTCTCCTATTCAGATAGATGGATAAATGCTTTTTGATCATTGCTTTTGAAAATGGTAGCATATTATATTCAACTTTAAATTTTTCAATTCATAGGACCTGATTACATGTGATAGTTGAAATATTAAATATTTCTACTATTAGTGCGTAATAATACCCTTTCCCTCATGCTCATCAGAAATATATTTTGCCAGTCTTAAAACACCTGAATGTCCATCATAGGAGATTTGCTGGATAAAATATTAAATGTTGGAAAATGGAATACTATGCAGCTATAAAAATAATAAATATTTCTATATACAACTAGGGTGTAATCTCCAGGATCTGCTGTGAAGTGAGGAAAGCAAGGCATAGAACAGTATATAAGTCCATTTTATACCATTATAATAAAATACATATATATTACCAGGGAATGAACCCAGGGGCACTTAATCACTAAGCCACACCCCAAGCCCTTTTATATATATATTTTTTTAATTTAGAGACAGAGTCTCACTAACTTGCTGAGGCTGGCTTTGAACTCAGGATCCTCCTGCCTCAACACCAGAGCCACTCAGATTACAGGTGTGTGTCACTGCACCTGGCTCCATATTACTTTAAAATACAGTAATTTGTATAAACTGGTGAGACAAGTCCCAAATATAAAAAGAATTACAAAGAAATTTTAATTTATACTTGAGAATTATGCTTATTAATAATAATACTGGGATTGTTACTAAAAACTATTAGATGCGTAAGATAGAATAAATAATTATGTTAATGTCACTAGTAACTAAGCTTTTCAGCATAAAAGAGATGTAAATATAATATCAAAGAAGTTGGATAAAGATTCAATCATTTTAATTTTGAACTAGAAATATCAATATGATATTCATTCGTTCTTGTTCTCTACACACACACACACACCCCCCCTCTTTCTCTCTCAGTACTGGGGATTAAACCCAGAAGTACTTTAGTACTGAACCCCATCCCCAGCCCTTTTTTATATTGTGACAGGGTCTCACTAGATTGTTTAGGGCCTCTCTAAGTTGCTGAGGTTGGCCTCAAATTTTCAATCTTCCTGCCTCAGCTTCCCAAGTCACTGAGATTAGAGGCACATGTCATGGTGCCTGGATGGAAATATCAGTATTAATTTATTATTTTATCTTTCTAAAATTATACTTTTAATGTTTTTATAGTTGAATAGGTCTATTTTATGTAACTCTGGATATGTAGTCTTTGCTAGAAAGATTTCCTCTGTCTCTGCACTGTACCCATAGTCTAGTAGACTTTCCATTGTTACCTTTTTACTTTTTTAATTTTGATGTATTGGAACTGCAACTGAGGGCCTTGTACATAAAATGTAAGTTCTCTACCAAGAGATACATTTCTAGCCCTTTTTATTTTTTATTTTGAGACAGTGTCTCATTAAGTGGCTCAGCTGACTTCAAACTTATGATCCTTCTCCCTCATTCAAGAACAATGCACAGGAGCTCAGAGATTGTTTTTATTTATAATGAAACTTTATAGCTTTTAGTACTGGCCCTGTGCCTTTCTGGTTAAACTTACTACAAAGCATTTTATAAGTTATTTTTGATGCTATTGTATATATAATATTTTTCTCATTTATACTTTTCTAGACATGTATAGCTATAATATTGAACATTGTTTATTGTTGTGTATTTATCTTTAATCCAAATTGTTTTGTTATAGTTTTTACTAATGTCCTTCTGGTTTTCTATGTGTATGGTTACAGTTTCAACATAAAAATCTCCCCCTAAAAGCTCATGTTTTGAAAGCATGATCCCAAACATCAAAGTTCAGAGGTGTGGGGCCTTTAGGCAATCATTAGGGCTCTGACCTTATAATCTAGCAAATGGATTCATCCACTCATAACTGATTGTACTAAATGTGATAACTGTGGGCAGGTGAGGTGTGGAGGAAGTGGGTCACTGGGGGCATGTCTTTGGGGACTATATCTTATCCTTGGCTCCTCACATGTATTCTCTTTCTCTCTTTTTTTTGTGTGCAGATTTTCTCTGCCACACAGTTCTACCATGATGTTCTGGCTCACCTCTGCCACAGAGCAATTGAGTCACTGACTATAGACAGAGACCTCTGAATCTTTTTTTTTTAAAAAAAATATTTGTAGTTGTAAATGGACACAATACCTTTATTTTGTTTACTTTTATGTGGTGCTGAAGATTGAACCCAGTGCCTCACATGTGCTAGGCAAACCACCCTAGCACTGAACTACAACTCATCCCCAAGACCTCTGAATCTTTGAGCTCAAAATAAATGTTACCTCCTCTTGGTTGTTCTTGTTAGGTTACATTAAGTAAAAGTTGACTAGCACCTACATTTATTAAAAAGAGATAGATCATTTTATCTCATATATCCCACAATATATACCCAATATATATATTTTTTCTTACCTTATTTCATTTGTTTATTTTTTATTTTTTTGTACCAGGGATTGAACTCAGGGGCACTTGATCATGACCCACATCCCCAGCCCTGCTTTATATTTTATTTAGAGACAGGGTCTCACTGAGTTGATTAACACCTCACCATTGCTGAGGCTGCGTTTGAACTCATGATCCTCCTGCCTCAGTCTCCCAAGCTGCTGGGATTACAGACATATGCCACTATGCCTGGCCCTTATTTCATTCTTAAGGACAGCATTGTCACAGGGCATGGTGGTACATGCCTGTAATCCCAGCAATTGCAGGAGGTTAAGGCAAGAGGATCACAAGTTCAAAGCCAGCCTGGGCAACTTAGTGAGACCCTGTCTCAAAAAAAAAGATATGGATGTAGCTCAATGTAGATTCAATCCCCAGTACCACCACAGAAAAAAAGAAAAAGCAAAAAAGAATAGCATTGTCCAATAGACTTTTGTGTAATGATGAAAATATTCTACAGCTATGCTGTCTAATATAGTAGCCATTAAATGTATGTACCTATTGAGTACTTTAAATGTGGCTAGTGAGATTGACGAACTAAATTTAAAGTTTAGTTTTAATTAATTTAAATATAGTAATTAATTTAAATGGCTAGTAGCTATTGTATTGAATAGCACAGATCTTGAAAATCCAAAATAATGTTAAATAATAATGAAAATAATATGTATGTCTTTATAGTCTTGGCTTGTAATAAAAATGATTTTAGTCTTATGCTTTATATCTTTTATTTTTTTGCTACTATTTGTGATTGCATTTTAGTAAAGATGTATTTAAGTAGTTTTTTCCAATTCCTATTTTACTTAATTTTTTTATTAGGAATTCCTGTTGGATATTATCAAATTACTTTTAATCATTTACTTATGTGCTTATAATAGGGTATTTTTCTTTAATTTTTTGATAGAATGCATTATGATGATAAATTTTATGTGTAATCACTCTTGCATTCCTGTAATAAACTGTACCTTGTCATACTCTAACTTCAATTAACTGATTTTAAAATAAAAATTAAAAAGTGATTGTTGTGAAATAAAATGCAGCAACCAGGAAAGCATACTCATCAGTTCAAGATTTCTGCTGCTACTCAGAACATCGTATCCCCATCCCCTTAGGAACACCAGATTATAGAGCACCCAAATGATCCCTTCAAACAGTGAGATTAAATAGATTAGGAAAGCAACCAGATGGCTTAATATGCCATCAGTGACTTTTTCTTTCTTCTCATGGCAGAAAGCATGCATTGTAAGTACAGAAACATACTCTTCTTGCTATTGCCCAAGACTGCCTCATTTGTAAATTTCCTCTGAAAATATCTTTGACTATCTAACAACCTGAAGTGGTCCATCTGTTTCTTCGGTCTGAGCTTTCTTCCGTTTATGGAAGGTAGTTCTTGGTCCTAATGTGGAGCTTTCTCAACACTGATGTTAAAATACAAACTATGTTCTAGTTTCTTCATCAGTACCTGGATCTTTTAAGGTCCTCAGCCATTCATGTCAAGGTAGAAATCTGCGCCTCTATTGGGCACAGATCACCAGTACCACAGCGTGTGGAACAATTAACATGCATTAAGCACCTTTCTTAGAATATTCAATTGCTCATTCAAAAATTAAGAAGATAAAATTTAACAGCAGGAAAACATATAAAAGGTAAAGAAACCTAGAATTCCATCTCTAGACTTAGGGTAGACAACACTTGACAAGATGGTAGAAATGACCAAGTTCACTACAATGTCCTGTATTGCATGAAACTTTTCTAGTGTTTCAATTGAATGAAAATGGCTGTCAGTTTAATTCTATTGGGCAACTCCTGGAAACAAAGTAAAAAGCAGCAAAGGGCACATAAGATAGGTAAATTAAACTAAACAAAAATTATTACAGAAGTAGAAATTCAAGAACATTAGTTGATTGGACTTTATTACATGAGAAAATTATTCACTGAAATATACAGTATATTCTAAACACTTTAAAATTTAAAAGTTATCCTTAACAAATAAATGAGGTAAATTAAAGAATATCCTCAGTACAAGTGAAATACTATCAGAAATAATTGGGGGATATAAGAGTTTAAATTAAGAATAAAGAAAGGCAATAAAAATGATACTGATGTTAACAGAAGACCCACATGAAGAGTCCCATTTTTTTACCTGGCTAATACATTCAATGCAGCTAGGGGAGTTACCATCTTGCTGGGGCAATGAAAAACATAGGCCTCAAAATGGGCAGCTTTTCTTTTTTTTCTGTTTTTTTTTTAATTTATTTACTCTAATTTGTTATATATGACAACATAATGCATTTCAATTCATATTACACATAAAGAGCACAATTTTTCATATCTCTGGTTGTACACAAAGTATATTCACACCATTTGTGTCTTCATACCTGTACTTAGGGAAATGATGTCCATCTCATTCTACCATCTTTTCTACTCCCATGGCCCCTCTCTCCCCACCCTTTGCCCTATCTAAAGTTCCTCCGTTCCTCCCATGCTCCCCACCCCCTGTTCCCAATATGATTCAGTATCTTTAAATCAGAGAAAACATTCAGCATTTGGTTTTTGGGAATTTGCTTACTTCACATAGCATTATGTTCTCCAACTCCATCTATTTACCTGCAAATGCCATGATTTATTCTCATTTTAAATTTTTTTTTAGTTTTTGATGGACCTTTATTTATTTATTCGTACGTGGTGCTGAGAATCAGACCCAGTGCCTCATGCAGGCTAGGCAAGCATGCTACCACTGAGCCACAACCCCAGCCCCTGATTTATTTTCTTTTAACGCTGAGTAATATTCCATTGTGTATATATTCCACATTTTCTTTATTCATTCATCTACTGAAGGGCATCTAGGTTGGTTTCACAGTTTAGCTATTGTGAATTGTGCTGCTATAAACATTGATGTGGCTGTGTCCCTGTAGTATGCTGTTTTTAAGTCCTTTGGATATAGGCCAAGGAGTGGGGTAGTTGGATCAAATGATGGTTCCATTCCCATATTTCCAAGGAATCGCCATACTGCTTTCCATATTGGCTGCACCCAGTTTGCAGTCCCACCAGTAATGTATGAGTGTGCCTTTTTCCTCACATCCTCGTCAACACTTATTGTTGTTTGTCTTCATAATAGCTGCCATCCTGACTGGAGTAAGATGAAATCTTAGAGTAGTTTTGATTTGCATTTCTCTAATTGCTAGAGATGTCAAACATTTTTCATATATTTGTTGATTGAGTGTATGTCATCTTCTGAGAAGTGTCTGTTCAGTTTCTAGGCCTATAATTGATTGGGTTATTTGTTTCTTTGGTGTTAAGATTTTTAAGTTCTTTATATATCCTAGATATTAGCGCTCTATCTGACATGCAAGTGGTAAAAATTTACTCCCATTCTGTAGGCTCTCTATTCACCTCACTGATTGTTTCTTTCACTGAGAAGATGCTTTTAAGTTTGATTCCATCACATTTATTGATTCTTGATTTTAACTCTTGCACTGTAAGAGTCTTATTAAGGAAGCCAGGGCCTAATCCAACATGATGGAGATTTGGGCCTACGTTTTCTTCTATTAGTTGCAAAGTCTCTGGTTTAATTCCTAGGTCCTTCATCCACTTTGAGTTGAGTTTTATGCATGGTGAGAGATAGGAGTTTAATTTCATTTTGTTGCATATGGATTTCCAGTTTTCCCAGCACCATTTGTGGAAAGGATTATATTTTCTTGTGGAAAGGATTATATTTTCTTATGTTTTTTGACAAATTATGTAGGTTTGTCTCTGTGTCCTCTATTATGTACCATTTACCTGCAAGTCTATTTTGGTGCCAATACCATGCTGTTTTTGTTCCTATTGCTCTGTACTATTGTTTAAAGTCTGGTATAGTGATATCACCTGCTTCACTTTTCTTGCTAAGAATTGCTTTAGCTATTCTGGGTCTCTTATTTTTCCAGATGAATTTCATAACTGCTTTTTCTATTTCAATGAGGAATGTCATTGGGATTTTTTATTAATAAAAGTGGTGAAAGATGGCATCCCTGTCTTGTTCCAGTTTTTAGAGGAAATGCTTGCAATTTTTCTACATTTAGAATGTTGTTGATCTCGGGTTTATTATAGATAGCTTTTACAATGTTGAGATATGTTCCTGTTATCCTAGTTTCTCTTGTATTTTGAACATGAAGGGGTGCTGTATTTTTTGGATGCTTTTTCTGCATCTATTGAGACAATCATATGATTCTTTTCTTTCAGTTATTGATGTGATGAATTACATTTATTGATTTCTGTAAGTTGAACCAACCTTGCATCCTTGGGATGAGCTCCACTTGATCATGGTGCTCTACCTTTTTGATATGTTTTTGTATTTGATTTTCCAGAATTTTATTGAGGATTTTTGCATGTATGTTCATTATAGATATTTGTCTGAAGTTTTCTTTCTTTGATGTGTCTTTGTCTGGTTTTGAAATCAGGGTGATACTGATCTCATAGAATGAGTTTGGAAGTCTTCTTCTGCCTTACTTGGTGCCTAGAGCAATTGAGTTGACCTCATATGGCCTGAGACCTTTGAAACTCTGAGCACCAAATAAACTTTTCCTCCCCTAATATTGTTTTTGTCAGATCTTTTGGTTACAGAGACAAAAGCTAACTAAAATAATGCATCAAACATCAGAGCTCCCAAATATATAAAGCAAAGATTGACATTTTGAATGGAAAAATAGATCTTCAATAATAGCAGGAGACTTTGATACCCCATGTCCTAGTAAGCTTAGGCTATTTGCTTCAGTAGCTCAAATAACAGAAGCTTATTTCCTCATAGTTCTAGAATATTTGAATTCACAAATATTTGTAAATTAAACAACATACTCAAATAATTATTGGTTCAAAGAATAAATAGTAAGAGAAATCAGAAAATAAGACAAATGAAAATGAAAACACAACATAAGATCAAAGTGCTAGCAGGGTCAGTTGTTGGGTGAAGGCTCTCCCCTTGGGTTGCAGATGGCTATTTTCTCTCTGTGTCCTCCTCAGTGCTTGCACATGGAGAGATTTCTCTTTTTTTCTCTTTTTATAAGGCTACCAAATCCTGTATCATATTAGGTCTTCCCCCTTGTGACCTCATTTAACCTTAACTACTTGCCTCCTTAAAGTCCTATGTAATACAATCAGAGTGTGGTTTTGGTGTTTGACATGTGAATTTGGAGGAGATACTTTTTAGTCCATAGCACCCAACTTTTGATAATGGGTAGAACAATGAGAAAGAATATCAGTAATGGGGCCATGGGTATAGCCCAGTGATAGAGAACTTTCCCAGCATGTGCAAGGCCCTGGGATGAAGACCAGCAATGAAAAACAAACAATACCAATAAGGAGATAAAGGACATAAAGCACACTATAGATCCATCGAACCTAACAGATATATACAGAACACTCCACTCAATGATCGCAGAGTACACATTTTTTCTCAGTTGAAAATGGACTGTCCTCCAGGATAAAGCATACGTTACACCAAAAAACAATTCTTAATAAGTTTAAAAGGGCTGAATTTTTTTTTCTAATCTTTTCTGATCACAGTCAAATTGTGGTCAAGAGCAGAAGCAAAACTGGAGAGTTCACAAATTAAATAACATACTCAAACATCATTGGGTCAAAGAATAAATAACAAGAGAAAAAAGAAAATAAGACAAATTAAGATGAAAACACAACATAGCAAAATTTAAGGGATCCAGTGAAAACAGTGTTAAGAAGGAAATTAATAAATGTAAATGCTGACATTAAAAAAGAAAAAAACATCTCAAATATACAACCTAACCTTAAATGTTAAGACCAGAAAAGGAAGAACAAACTAAACTGAAAGCTAGCATAAAAAGGAAAAAGTTGAGCGGGAATAAATAAATAGCAAAACAATACAGAAAATCAATGAAGCCAAAAGTAAGTTCTTTGAAAACAGCAACAAAATTGAGACACCTTTAACCAAATTAATTAAGAGAAAAGACAGGTAAGGTAAATTACCAGAAAAGAGAGTGGGCACATTACTGCTGATTTTATAGAAATAAAAAGAATTATAAGAGAATATTACTCATGATTGTATGCCAGCAAATAACCTACATGAAATGGACAAGTTCCTGGAAATACACAATCTATCAAAAGTGAATCATAAAGAAATAGAAAATCTCAACAGCTATCCCCTTTCTACTGATGCTGCCCAATTCTACTGCCATTCCTGATGCTACTACAGTACTCATTCAACGCAGACCTGGTACGTCTTTTGTGAAGCAGTAGCTAAGGACATTCTGGCTTTGCCATGGCTGGGAAAAAAAAAAAAAAACATGGAAGAAGTCAAGAGTGAGATTAGTGACTACATTGTTTTGAAATCTAAGGCAAGATGGTTCTGTGGTGCAGTTTAAAACTAAGAGCTGTAAACCAGACATAGTGACACACACCTGTAATCCAAGCTACACAGCAGACTGAAGCAGGAGGATCAAACTTTCAATTCTAGGGCTGAGGTTGTGGAGCAGTGGTAGAGCACTCACCTAGCATGTGTAAGGTCCTGGGTTTGATCCTCAGCACCACATAAAGATAAATAAAAAAAAGGTATTGTGTCTATCTACAACTAAAAAAAAAATTCAATTCCAGTGTCAGTAACTTAGTGAGACCCTCAGCAACTTTATGAGATGCTGTTTCAAAATAAAACATGAAAAGGGCTGAGGATGTATCTCAGCGGTAAAGCTCCCTTGGATTCAATCCCCAGAACAGCAAAAAGAAAACAAAAAGATTAAGATACATCACTTAGTAAACTAAGGAAAGTTTAATGTGAACAACAGGGTTGTTAATGAGGTACATCAGATTGTGATCTGTTAAGTATCCAATCAATGAAACAGACACACCTACAGAGTTGGATATGGAAGATTAAGATACAATCAATAGCCAGGTGCAGTAGCACTCACCTATAATGTCAGCGACTCAGGAGGCTGAGGTAGGAGGATCACAAGTTCAAAGCCAGCCTCAGCAACTTTGTGAAGCCCTAAGCAACTCAGCAAGACCCTGTTTCTATTAAAATATAAAAAAGGGCCATTTTTTCCTTCCCCCTTCCTTTAATGTACATAAAATAACTGGTGTTTGTGCACAAGTACATTGTATTTTTTTTAAACTAACTGGCTGATAGTATGTTTCGATTGACATCAAATGAAAATGGAAGGGGGAAAAACAGTGGTTCTGTGAAATTATCATTTCTCCATTAGTGGCAGGCTCATTCAGCTTCTTATTTTCCAGTAACTTGTTTTGCTCTGTTTTAATAACAAAAAGAAAAGCATGCAAAAATCCTTGTATACCTTGTTTGGAGAATTTTAAGGTTTTTTTTCATTTGTCATTGTAAAACATAGAACAATTTTATAACATTTTGTATATAGCTGTTGTATGTAGGGCAATATGTCATTAAGTAGGGGCAAATTACCATAATTAAACAGATTTAGCTTTTCCTTTAAGTCAAGCATCTTATTGTTAAAGTAAATTTGCTTAAGATTCTACAATAGGCTTACAATTAGTAAGGAGATGATACCAAGCATTAAAAAAAAAAAAAAAAAAAAAACAAAAAAACTCAACACCAGTCTTTCTCAAACTCTTCCAAAATACTTACACTATGAGGTCAGCTTACCCTAAAATCAAAGCCACACAAAGACACTACAAGAAAACTACAGACCAATATTCTTGCAAATATGCAAATATCCCTAACAAAATACTCAAAGACAGAATTCAGCAAATTATTCAAAGGGTAATACACCATGGCTTAGAGGAATTTATTCCAGGAATGCAAGAATGTTTCAATATATGAAAATCAATGTAATATACCACTTTATAAAGTTAATGGGAAAAACACACTATAATCTCATGACAAAATTTGACACTCTTTTATAACTAGCTGACAAAGATTTTCTTCCATTCATAGATTGCTGAATCATTTGCTATGCAGAAGCTTTTAATTTGATGTCATTCCATTTGTCAATTATTACTTTTGCTTCATGAGGTACTGGAATCCTATCCAGAAAATCATTGCTTGTTCTAATGTCTTGAAGTGTTTCCCTTATGTTTTCTTCTAGTAATTTCAGTGTATTCAGATCTTACATTAAGGTCTTTGATCCATTTCGAGTCAATTTGTTGTTGTTGTTTTAAGTTGTCAATGGACCTTTTTGTCCCATTTATTTATATGCAGTGCTGAGAATAGAACCCAGTGCCTCACACATGCTAGGCAAGCGTTCTACCACTGAGCCACAACCCCAGCTCTTGAGTCAATTTTTGTATAGGGTGAGAGATGGAGGTAAAGTTTTAATCTTCTACATGTGCATATCCTGTTTTCCCAGAACCATTTGTTGAAGAGGCTGTCCTTTCTTCAATGTATGTTTTTGGAAACTTTGTCAAAACTCAGTTGGCTGGGCTGGGGATGTGGCTCATGCGGTAGTGCGCTCGCCTGGCATGCGTGCGGCCCGGGTTCGATCCTCAGCACCACATACAAACAAAGATGTTGTGTCCACCGATAACTAAAATAAATAAATAAATATTAAAATTCTCTCTCTCTCTCTCTCTCACTCTCTCTTTAAAAAAAATCAGTTGGCTGAAATAAAAATAAGTAAAAAATAAATGAACAGGAGCTGGGGTTGTGGCTCAGCAGTAGAGTGTGCGTCTGGCATGCACGAGGTCCTGAGTCCGATCCTCAGCACCACATAAAAATAAGTAAATAAAATAAAGGTATTATGTTCAACTACTTAAAAAAAATAAATGTTAAAAAATAAATAAATTAACGAAAGGAAGATCAGTAATGTAGAGGAAGTAGAGAGAATAGGGGAGGGAGAATTGGAGAGAAAGTGGAAGGAAAGGGAACTGAAATGGAGTTAATAAAAATTCCATGTATATATGATTTTATCAAAATGAACCCTACTACTATATATAACTATAATGCCCTAGAATAAAATTAAAATTTGTATTATACTAACCTTTAAAAACTAGGGCTGTACCTCAGTGATAAGGTTCAATTCTCAGTTAAAAAAGTTATATTCCCCAAAACATTCTGAACATTAAAAAAGCATTAAAACAATTAAAATAAAACTCCTTAAACTTTATTAACAACCTCTTAATCAGCTGGCAGAAGATGCATGGATTTATTTCTGAGTAGTCTATTATGTACCCCTGGCCTATGTATCTGTTTTTACACCAATACCATGCTGTTTTTGTTACTATAGCTCTGTAGTATGTCTTAAAATCAGATATTGTGATGCTTTCAGCTTTGCTGATTTTGCTCAAGATTGCTTTGGATATTCAGGGTTTTTTATGTTTCCATGTCAATTTTGGGATTTTTTTTTTCTAATTCTGTGAAGAATGTCATTGGTATTTGAAAGAGGAATGCATTGAATCTATAGATTGCTTTGGATAGTATGGACATTTTAATAATATTAATCGTCTGAATCCATAAACATGAGACATGTTAAAAAGAAAAAAATTATTTATTTATTTATTTATTTGGTACCAGGTATTGAACCCAGGGGCATATAACCACTGAGGTACATCCTCAGCCCTTTTTATTTCTTATTTTGAAGCAGGGTTTTGCTAAGTTGCTTAAGACCTCACTGAGTTGCTGAGGCTGGGTTTCAACTTGTGATCCTCCCCCCCCCCCTCAGCCTCCTGAGTCACTGGGATTACAAGGAGTGTTCCATTACATCTGGCTGGGAATAAAGTTCTGATACATGCTACAGCACAGATGAACCTGGAGAACATCATGCTAAGTGAGTGAAAACAGACTCAAAAGGACAAATACTGCATGATTTCATTTATAAAGGGTATCTAGAATGGGTTAATTCATAGAGACTGAAAGTAGAAGTTACCAGGGGATGGGGTGAGGGGGTGATGGGGGATAACTAAACATCTAAATATGCAGGAGAGATCTGAGTAGGTAGATGCATTGAGTCAAATGGACCTATCTTCAAGTAAATATTGATTCTGTCATTTACTAGATGTGTGAAATGTGCCAAGTTAATTAATCTTTTGAAATCTCAGTTAAGTCATCATAGAAATTATAAAATATGAAAAAACAAACTCACAACACAATTGTGAGGGCTAAATTGGATAATGCATATAAAGCCCTAGCCAAGAGCCTAATACATAAAAAGTGCTCAATGAATGTTAGTTATTATTGACATTAGAAGATTTCTTGATACATAACTCAATAAATTTCTTTTAAAGCAGAATACACAACTCATATTTGCTAAAATGATGAAATTTATTGAGGCTATACTTGGGGATGGAGAAGAATGTTTTCCAAGGGAGAAAGGATGTAGATTAACTTAATGGAAAGAAACAGCATCATGACAGAATACAACCAGAAATATATCCTATGTGGACTTGACAATATGATAGCATGTACATGATACTTTTAAAATCTGTACATCATGTTGCTTCTTGGATCGCTTCTCCTTTACCAAGAGAAACCATAATTCTTGCCTTATCCTTTCTTCCACTTCTCATTCCCCTTTTAATTAAGAAGTGTTTGGAAATCTAGCAATAAGTGGAAAATTGCATATGTGTATACCTGTATTTTAAACTAGATTGTAGATTTCCTTCTCCCCCACCTTCTTTTTCTTCTACTAGGAATTGAGCCCAGGGTGCTTTATCAGTGAAGTACATCCTCAGCCACTTTTATTTATTTATTTTGAGACAGAGTCTCAGTAAGTTGCTGGCGTTGGCTTTGAACTTGCCATCTGCCTCACTCAGCCTCCCCAGTTGCTGGGATTAAAGACATGTGACACTGTGACCAGCTGGATTGTAAATTTCCTAAGGATAATTTTGTTTCCTTCTCATGATAAGCCATATTTTAGGCATTTGATAAGTATTTCAAGTCAGATTGGGCACATTAAATTATCAATTAACATTTTCTGGATGATTGAATTTATTAGGGAACAGTTTCTCACTGTGTTGTCCTCATTAACCCACGGGATGCTTCCTGAGACACTTTTGTCAGGGCACTATTTTCATTTTATAACATTTATATCTGATTCTTAAAAAGGGGGGGTTGAGCAGTTTTCACTGTTATTTACTGTGCGAGATAAAATTTTTAGGGGATTCCTAAAGAAAGTAGTATTTAAAATAAGGGAAAGGTTGACAGATGCCAACAAGGCCCATAGTTTTCAGAGGAGAGTTGCAAACTTGGTTTTGAGCTTCGTAGTATCCATCACAAAGAATGTTAATTACATTATTTATATTACCTATATGATTCCAAACAATTACTAAGCCATTTTATTTATCAAAAATAGAATTTTCCCTCAAATCATTATTAAAGGTCGTCAAGCATATTCTATACTAAATGCAAAACTGGTCTCTTGGTAGCCCGACAGTATAATGCCAAAATAAAGATCAGTGGATGGGTTCTAAAAGGGATCAAAACTATTTTGTCTATATCTAAAGCTCTAATAGTCTAGCATAACTGAATGAAAAAAAATCATATATCTATAAGAAACTGTTGTACAAAAATATTCCTTACACTTATGTTAGATCAGAGGTCAGCTGTAGAGAATTTACAGCTTCAATCTTTAACAAGCATCAAAATGTCTTTAATGGTATCTCTATGTCTTTAAGAAACATAACTCTGTCATCTTTTTATGAAAGTTCTGGAACACTGCAGGTCACATGACTGAACTGGAAGCCATTTTATGATTCCAACCCCCAACGTAGTGGATCATGGAGTTCCCTGAGGGAGAGGTCCCCAATTCCTCAGAAAATGATTCAACAATAGCTCCAACATTGGAAGTAATGAACTACCAAGAGTCCCAGATTTCTGTGGACCATGGTGCTGAAATTGTTTGTGAGTGCAGCCCGGAAACTGACAGCAACAAAGGCACAGAAATTCTTGCCGATCAAGGTGCTAAAATCGATGCTGATAGTAGCACCACACCAGCTGACAAAACTATTCTGGAAAACCCACAGGAAGTCAAAGGTAAGTGGCTTTTAAAATTCTCCCCCCACCCCACAATCTGGGTATCTTCTTTGGGAGAAGAGAACTGCTACCCACCCCACTGTGGTAGAAATATGTACATAAAAATATGTAGATAAAAGAATGATTTTGAAGAGGAAAAGGGAGTGGCTTATCATGTTAAAGGAGTTTGAAGCGGACTTAATTTAATGAGTTTGCATGGTGGTGTATTTGTCATCAAATGAGGTTACCTAGCCTAGTGACAAATTGTCCAACCTAATGGAATCAAGAAGCAGTCAAATGCACCATTCTTTTTACTTTGTACTGGTAAAAATTCTCTGGCGGCCAGACATTCCCCTTATGTGTAAAAAGTAACTTGTTTTGAAAGCCTCGGTCTTGCTCCACGTGGCCCCTAAGTCATTGCTTTCTCTCAATGCTTAACGCCTTTCAAGCATTCCCGCCCCACACGCGGGAGCCGGCTGCCTCCGGGAAGCGGCCTGCCTTTCCTTCCGCAAGCGGGGCTCTTCAACCTGTCGGCTGCTTCTTCCGCGTGCCTCCCGCTCCGACGCCCGTACGGCCCCAGCGGGAGCCTTCTCCTGGCTTGCCGGGAACCCACCTGGCAAGAGAGGCGGGTCCCAACCCGCACAGCCTTTCCGGTACGAGCGCGAGTCGGCGGAGGAGTGGGTGAGTTGGGCAGTGGGCAGGGGGTTCTGGCGTGTTGCCCTCTCCAGCAATCCTGGATGGTGAGGTGTGAAGGCTATGCGAGATTTTCAAGGTAAGCTGAACTTTACCTTTGGAATCTTAGTGCTCCAGGAATAAGGACGGAGAGATAGTGGTTACAGCCTCCAAACTGTAGCCTACGGCCATAAACGTGAAAAAAAATACTGACCTAGGTTTGCATTGACTTGCACTGCCTGGAGGGTGCTGCTAAACAGGCTCCGTCTAGTTAAATTCAAATTGTAATTCTATTAAAGTGAGATGGAACTAGGGCTGATGGTGGAGGGTGAACCTGTGAATTTAATTAGGCATCAAACAGTTCTTACTGGGAAAAAGTAGATGTCCTTTCTTAGAGTAAATGCCATACAGTACTTTGGGTTAATGAAGGTAACAAAGTTAAAATTAATTAAAACTTATTCCAATTAGGGTTTCCATCTTCTCTTCACCAGACCTTTTATTTGGGTGATTTACAGGAACTATTTTTAAATGATTTCACTTATTAAATTCTTTCTTTCATAAAAAAGAGGAGTTGTCAGAAAAGAAATAAAATGAACAAAATGTGCTAATCTTAGTTCTGCTGAGAAATCTAAAAGTTACTACAGATCAGATAAAATCTTGCTTAGTAGCTAGTTCTTCCAATAATCTGTGTTTCTGCTCCCAACCATAACTATTCTTTACTTTTTCCCATTAGGCAATGAACCCAACTCCAAGATTCATTATTTCATTTACTTTATTTAATTAACTTTTCCTTATATTTTCCTCTCTCTCTCTCTCTCTCTCTCTCTCTCACACACACACACACACACACACGCACACACACACACACACTTAAGCAAAAAGAGAAGAAATGACTATTACAAATAATGTATCACCCACTCCCACCCTGTGTGTCTGCTTTTCAGCTGCTGATCACTTGGTGCTTTCTTTTTCTTCTTCATACTTTTGATACCTTTCTGATAGTTTCTCAAGTTATACTGAAGGAGTTAATTCATAACTAGTAAATTCCTTCACCCTAAGAGTATCCCAGAGCTACTTCTGTGTGGTAAGAGAAGGTTCCAGTGCTTTTATGTGAGATTCAGATTCAAAACTCAGATCCCAGTTAATGGTCTACAGAGTGTTAGCTCATTAGCTAATACTATTATTATTATTATTAGTAGTAGTAGTAGTAGTAATAGTAGTTAATATTAATATTATTAGTATTAGTTAATATTAATATTATTAGTATTAGTTCATTAGCTGAAGTTTTTATTCCAACTAAAGATATAAGATCTTATAATTTCCTGCATAGCATAATGTCCTTAGAACATAAGAGGCCTTTGTTAGGTTTCATGTATGTAATTGCTTTCTTTCACCTTTAAGAAAAAGCCTTCCTCAGAAGCATGGGCCCTAATTCTCAAAGTGCAAGCCATTACAGATACATCCTAAATAAATGGGAAAAAGATTATAAATAATTATTAACTTGGGATCCTGTAGTCCTTCTTCAGGGGATGTATTCTAAGGACTTGAATTTAGTATGTGAAACAGATACCCACACTCCCATGTTCATTGTAGCATTATTTACAATAGCCAATTTATGGAATCAACCTAGATGTTGATCAACAGATAAAATTAATAATGAAAATGAGGTTTATATAACAGTGGAATACTCTTCAGCATTAAGAAGGAATTTTTGTCATTTGAAAGCAACATAGATGAACCTGGAGAACATTATGTAAGTGAAATGAGCCAGGTACAGAAAGAGAAAAACCACATATTCTCACTTAAAGCAGAGAGTACTGTGATAGTCACAAAAGGCTAGTGGGGGGATGGAGAGATGTTAGTTAAAGTGTAGAAAGTAGCACTTAGTAAGGAAGAATAAATTATAAGTATTGGGGCAGACCCCAGCAGCTGAAAGCCAGGCAGAAGTAGAGGTCTGGGACAAGACATTCCTGTTCTGGTTCCACCAAGGCTGCAACTGCAGTGGCTGCTGTACATTACAGCCTCATCTCAGCTCAAAATGAACTATATACCTGGCACTGCCAGCCTCATCAAGGACATCAACAAAAAGCACTTGGTCCTGCTTCAAGATGGAGGCTTTATAAGAAGCATTGATCAATTTGGACATGAAAAAGGAGAGTGATACACCTCTCCTGCAAGTGTCTATTGTAGAAATTTAAGAACAGAGGGTTGAACAGCAGACCAAGCTAGAAGCAGAGAAGCTGAAAGTTCAAGCCCTTAAAGATCAGGATCTGTCCATTCCTCAAGCAGATACTCTTGATGAATATTAAGTAATTACTCAGAAGCCTCTGAAGCTTTGGAGAGTAGGGACTGTCATTGAATGAAAGTGATATCTTGGTCACCCAACACATTTGAACAGACTGTAGAGTTTTGAAAAGTCATTTTTATTTTTCATTATTTCATATATGCAACATGAAGAAATTATGTCGGATTTTGTTTTTGTTTTTGCTTTGTTTTAAATAACAGAATCATTGTTTAAATAACAGTGGCATAGAATCCTTTCACACACTTCACTGTGCAGCCAGCAACCACATGTTTATATTGCTTTTCATATCCTAATGTAGAGTTTACAGAGGACATTTTTCATTGACTTGTAAATAAAATATGAATCTCAAAAAAATTATAGGTATATAAGGTGATATGTTAATTAGATAAATGCAGTCATTCCACATTGTATACATGGATCACTAACATCATTGAGTACTCTGTAATTATATATGATTATTATTTGTCCAGAAAACCTATCTACTTGGACAAGATTATTTATTTGCTGAAAGTGTAATTTTGATTTTAATATCAGCATTTATTTTTCATAATTTATTGCATTTTCCATTATATATATATATATATATATATATATATATATATATATATATATATTTTCACTTTACAAAAAAGAAAATTGCAGAGATAAATTTCTCATTCTATTTAGATCTGAAAGTGTATTTTTAAATAAAGGGATCCTTCTTAGGATTGACTTAAAATAGCTTTTAGGGGTATTTCAAACAAGTGGTGGTTTCAAGGATTAAATGAAATAATAGGCTTAAAGCACTCAGTGTAGTACAAGGCACATAGAATGTACACAATAAATGTTCACAATGAATAAACTGAATGAGATTTTATTCTATTCATATCACTCCTTCAGAAATGCATCTTTTCCACGAAGTTAGGTATACTCATAATGACAATCTAGCCATGAGAAGTGGACTCCTAAATCCCCCAAGGTATCTTAGTGCTATTGATGCTCCCTCTAGAGTCATAAAAATCTGCCTACTCTCCTATGGATTGCTTAATTCCTATTGGTCCATTAGAGTGGATGAAATATTGAAAATTTAAACTTTGTTAATTTCAAAACATCCTTGAACACTTCTGCAAGTGATTACTGGATTGATTTTAGTCTTTAGTTTGTATACTCTTCCATGCAGAGGTAATTTAGTTTGATTAGGTAGCCACCACTGTGGTGTTGAGTTTGACTCCCTTACTGGAGAGTCTAAGAATATCATTAAGAAGACTAAATCATTTTTCATAACAGCTCTCAGTTCATTTGTTTATCAGATTACATCATGTAATTTGGATTGACTTAGGAAAATTTGTACATTTGGAGGGGAGATATGGTGTAATTTTAGATATAATCAAGATATGTGAAATAAGATGTTGCTGAACTGTACACATCATTCCAGTGAGGATTATGGGCAAGATCTTGTATAATTTAACCAGTACTATCAAAAGTGGTCAGCAGAGGGAGTAAGAGGAGTTTTTAGTGACTTTCTCTTGTTTTTTTTTTCTTTTGTTTTCATGAACCCCAAAACAGAGATGAGTAAAAATCAGGATGAACCTCTTCATGAACTTGAGAACCAGTTTATATTGCGTCTGCCTCCGGTAAGAAACTTTTGTGTCTCAGAGAGAATATCTTCGGTGTAAAAGTATAGTTCTGCTTGGATTCTGTAACATTTCTATTTCAAGCTATAAAAACTGAGAATATTTCCCAGGAATCATATTCTACTAATCAGTCCTATTCTTGTGTGTATTCTTCTAGCAGCATTTCTTTCCTCCCATACATGTCAACTATCACATGGGTTTATTCCCTGGCAAAACAACTGGGACATATCTAGTCACTTATCACAAACACTAACAGCTATTCCTGGAAAGCCAAAATAAGGCTTCTAAAATTGTTTTGTCACTTCAAAAGGGGCAGTAAGAAGGACCAGAACTTTGTCTCCTGAGAACTGATCACCATGCAAGGCTATCAAAGCTCATCTCAAACATTGTGTTTGAATCTCTTCCCCCATTGATACACATACTCAAACATTATTTAGTTTAGGAAGCTGTGTTAAGGATGGGGCTCAAAAAGATAGTTCCCCAGTTGGGGTTAATTAATATACCTAGTAAACAGTAGCAAAGCCTTTCTTTAGCAACTACTACTGAAGGGTAGTAGAGAGGGGCAGAAATTTAGAGCTGAGAGAAGATACTAACTATAGCTATTAAAAGATAATGATGAAATTGGAGTTGTCCTTATCCTAATTTAATGTATATAATGCATGGTCTCTCTTGGTACATGGAATTGTTAGAAACATTTGGGATATGTAAGGTTTTATTTAAGGGAGGGTTCTATTTGATATATCTTTTCTATTTGATGCTAAATACACAATTAACACTTGTAATTTTTTAATTTACTTCTTTTGTAGGAGCATGCTTCTACTGTCAGGAGCCTAATACATTCTGGAAGTGTCAAAATGAAGGATAAACTAAAAATTGACTTATCTCGTAAGTAGTTAATATCCATTCACCATACACTGAATAATGATTTACTAAGTGGTTGCCATGTGCCAGGCATTGTGCTAGGTACTAAACATGTGAAAAAGAATAGATTAGGTAGCCACCACTGTGGTGTTGAGTTTGACTCCCCTACTGGGGCTGATGTTGTGGCTCAGTGGTAGAGCACTTGCCTAGCATGTGTGAGGCACTGGGTTTAATTCTTAGCACCACATATAAATAAATAAATAAATAAATGTCCATCAACAACTAAAATTTTTTTTAAAAAAGAATGGAATATAGTCTCTATTTTGATGGAATCATGGTTTAGAGAGCCACACGCAGGGTGTCAGCCATCAAAAATATAAATAATAGCCGGGTACAGAGGTGCACGCTTGTAATCCCAGCAGTTCAGGAGCTGAGACAGGAGAATCTCCAGTTCAAAGCCAGCCTCAGCAATGTCAAGGTGCTAACCAACTCAGTGAGACCCTGTTTCTAAATAAAATACAAAATAGGACTAGGGATGTAGCTCAGTGGTCAAGTACCCATGAGTTCAATCCCTGGTACCAAAAAAAAAAAAAAAATAGAAACAATAAAAAATGCTGGAGAAGATATGGAGGAAATGGAACACTTTTACACTATTGGTGAGATTGTAAAATAGTACCACCACTATGGAAATTAGTATGGAAGTTCCTCAAAAGACTAGGAATGGAACCCCCATTTGACCCAGCTATACCACTCCTCAATATTTATCCTAAAGAATTAAAATTATCATACTACAGCGATGCATGCATACCCATGTTTATAGCAGCACAATTCACAATAGCTAAACCATGGAACCCACTTGGGTATCCATCAGCAGATGTATGTATAAAGAAAATATGATATATATATATATATATATATATATATATATATATACACATACATACATACATACATACACACACATACATACAATGGAGGTTTATTTAGCTATAAAGAAAAATGAAATTATGTCATCTGCAGGAAATGGATGGAACTTAAGAATCTTATGTTAAACAAAATAAGCCACACTCAGGAGGTGAAAGGTCACATGTTTTCCTTCATATGTGGAAACTAGAGAGGAAAATGTAAAAGAAAGGTGTGCGAGGGGAGGATCTCATAAAAATCAAAGGAAAATCAAGAGAGTAGAGGAAAGAAACCAGGGGGAGGGAAAAGGGGAGGGCATAGTAAATATTGGGAAAAGATATTGGCCAAATTATATTGTGTGTATGTATGGATATGTAACAACAAATACCACCATTATGTACAACTATAATGTACCAATAAAACATGGAAAAAAGCAAGAAAAATAAGTTTTGATGAGGATGTGGAGAAAAGGAAACCTTTGCACACTGTTAGTGGAAATGTAAATCACTACAGCCATCAGTATGAAAGTTCCTCAACAAACTAAAATTAGAACTACCGTATGATCCCATAATTCCATTTATGGGAATATAAACTGAAATTTGAAATTGAAATCAGTATGTTGAAGGGATAGCTGTAATCCCATATTTATTGTGGTACTATTCATAATAGCTCAGATATTGAATCAACCTAAGTGTCCATCAAGGAATGAATGGATAAAGAAAATTTTGGTACTCTATGGGAATACTATTCAGTCTTTAAAAGGAGTGAAATTCTGTCATTTGGAACAACATGGATTAATATTGAAGACATTGTGCTAAGTCAAATAAGGCAGGCACAGAAAAACAAATACAGTATGATCTCAAAAATCGAGTTCATACCAGAAAGTTGATTGGTGATTACCAGAGACTGGTGAGCACTGGTGGGGGAAGAGAGAGGGAATAGGGAGTTGCTGGTCAGCAGGTTCAAAGTTTTGGCTAGACAGAAGGGATAAGTTTTCAGATCCATTCACAGCAGGGTGACTATACTCAGTAATAATATATATTTCAAAATAATAAAAAAGTTAATTTCATTTCTCTTCTTTTTATTTCTTATGAGATAGGAGCTTGCTATGCTGCCAAGGTGCTTATACTCCTAGATTTAATCAATACTTCTGCTCCCAAGTAGCTAGAACTACAGGCCACACCACCATGCCTAGCAAGAAAATAAATTTCAGCTGGGTATAGTGGTACATGCCTGTAATCCTAGCAGCTCAGGAGGCTGAGACAGGAGGATTGTGAGATCAAAGCCAGCCTCAGCAAAAGTGAGGCACTAAGCAACTCAGTAAGACCCTGTCTCTGAATAAAATATAAAATAGGGCTGGGGTGGAGGCTTAGGGGTTGAGTGCCCTTGAGTTCTATCCCTGGTACCCTCCCCAAAAAAGTAAATTTCAAATGTATCACTCCAAAAAATATTAAGCAAAGCTATGTTAATTAGGTTGATTTAATCATTCCACATTGTATACATATATCAAAGCATCACATTGTACCCCATAAATGTAATATAATTGTCAATTAAAAATCATGTTAATTCTAAAAAATCCCACAGAAAAAGTAAATAAATGCTTTCACCTAGAGTTTGTCTGCTTAAAACACACAGTTTTAAGTAAATAAATAAAATAAATAAACAGTTAGCCAGGTGTGGTGGTGCACATCTGTAATCCCAGCAGTTTGGGAGGCTGAGGCAAGAGGATTGCAAATTCAAGGCCAGCCTGAACAACTTAGCAAGGCCCTAAGCAACTTATCAAGCCCCTGTCTTAAAATAAAAAATAAAAGGGCTGGGAATGTGGCTCAGTGTTTAAGTGCCCCTGGGTTCAATCCTCAGTACCGATAGATAGATAGATAGATAGATAGATAGATAGATAGATAGATAGATAGATAGATTGATTTTTGTTAGCTTTCTTAAAATACAGAAAAGTGTATAAAGAAGAAAATAAAATGTGGCCCATAATCCCACTACTCACTTAACTCTATTTTCACTTCATGAATTTTTTTTAATATTTATTTTTTTTAGCTTTCGGCGGACACAACATCTTTGTTTTGCATGTGGTGCTGAGGATCGAACCCGGGCCGCACACATGCCAGGCGAGCGTGCTACCACTTGAGCCACATCCCCAGCCCCATCTATTTTCACTTTAAAAATAAAAGATGATACAAATTCATGGTTAGAAAATTCAAAACAGATAAATTCAAAAGGAAAAATGAAGCTTGCCTGCTTCAGTGTCCCAACCTTGATACCAAAGATAGCCAGTATTAATTCTTTCTTCTTGTGTTTTCTTACAGAGAAAGTTTTATATATAATACTATAAATTATCTCTTTGTATTTTAAAAGTTAATTCTCACAAAAAGATTTTGTTAAACATGGTTCTACATCTTCTGTTTTCACTTAATATTAGAAAATTATGCCAAAATCCTCTTTTATTCATATTTGAGACATTTGAGCATGACTTAGAGTTCACAACATTTCTGAAGTATAGAGTTTTATCATTGTGAAACCAACTAGAAATTTTTAAAATTTTTATGTGGTGCTGAGGATCGAACCCAGTACCTCACTCATGCGAGGCAAGTGCTCTACCACTGAGCCACAACCCCAGCCCCTCCCAACTAGAGATTTTAACTTGATATGTAGCATCAATGTAAGATCATGCTCTTTCTTCATCCAACCCTTTAAAAATACATATATGATAACATTATTGAATGTCTCTTAAAAAATAAGGAATGTGGGACTGGGGCTGCAGCTTAGTGGTAGAGCACTTGCCTCACATGTGTGAGGCACTGGATTTGAGCTTCAGCACCACATAAAAATAAATAAAATAATGATATTGTGTCCATCTACAACTAAAAAAATTTAAATAAAGAATGTATCTGTTGGCAAAGTTGTGTAGAAACAGGCACTTTCCATACATTACTGGTGGGAATGCAAATTGTTTAACCCTTCTGTTGGGAAATGTGGCAATACCTAATAAAATTACAGGTACATTTACCTTTCAGTCCAACAAGTGACTTTGTGGGCCTGTACCCTGAAGACATACTTTCATCAATAAAATAAAAATATGTATGCAGGAGGTTATTTATTATAGAATGCTTTGTATTTGTAAAGTTTTGAAATAAATGTAGATATATGGGAGAGATATTAAGTGAGTGATTATATAAACTATGATAAATCCACAAGGAGTACTATGCACCTATTAAAAAAAGAATGATCAAGATTTCAATGAACTGATATGGTATGCCTTCCAGAATACACTGTTAAAGTTAAAAGAGGAATGCTAAAAAGAATATATATTATATTCTATCCTTTCTATAAAAAGAAAGTGATCCATGAAAAAAATTAAAAATAAATAAAATAAGGAATTTATTTAAATGAATAGAATTTGCCTTTCTGAATGAAAATGATAAATTTTCTCCTTCAACCAAATTTAGTTCACAATCATTACCAAGAAACTTAGCTACTTTTGAATGAGTGACATATGCTGGGATAATGAACCCCCTTCTTTTCTCTCCGAATTTACCAATTGTGTACACAGTTCTAACATTTTGAGAAATAGTGGGTTTCACTGAAAAACTAATCTGTCCCACATAAGTCTTCATTATTTAAAACCTAGGAGGCTTAGGAATTCATCAGGAAAATGTCAGCTTTAATCTTCTCTACTTCTCTTTAGCTGATAGACGTCATGCAGTTGTTGAGGTAGAAGATGTCTCACTATCTGCTAAGCTGGTTGATTTGCCTTGTGTCATTGGAAGCCTGAAAACTCTTGATAAAAAAACCTTTTATGAAACTGCAGATATTTCCCAGGTATGAACTAATTGTCTTAGTATTCTAGCCCTCACATCCTTCAAGAATCCCTTTTGTTTTCTCCCATTACTCCTTTCTACTTGGTGAAAGATTACTTGCCATTTCTGATTTCCAGATAAATTGCACAGGAAAAAAATATTAACTTCTGATTTAGTGTTTTATCTTGAAATTTCCTGTTGAGAGCCACAGCCGAAGGGGCCCCAGCAAACTTTCAGACTGCCAGCTGATGAGCTGAAGGGGCCCCAGCAAACTTTCAGACTGCCAGCTGATGATTGGCTCACAGCGGCCCCAGCAACATCTAGCTGATTGGCTCCTCTGCGGTGATGCTCATTGGGCTGTTTCCCTGCCCTTTCAGACCATGGAGCTGCTCATTGGGGGACTTTTTTGGCTCCGCCCATGCGACCCAGCCAATCGGCCTCAAGAGCAGGAGGATTGTGGGAGGAAGAGGTTGTTGGGGTGTGTGGCTTGTGGGAAGCCGGTGGTGGCAGTTGGGCTCTGAGGGTTTTTTCCTGAGGAGCTGTTTTGTTTATCTTGTGTGGTTCTAAAAATAAAGTTAGTTTCTTTTGACAAGTGGCTCCTGAATTGTGCCCAGCCAGACTGCGGCATTTGGTGGCTCGCACGGGGAGCGACTGAGGGTAAGTAAACCGCTCGCCCCTGAGGGCAGGGTGAGAGGATGGGGAGCCATTTTAAGATTCCTCTTTTGTTTTGCTTCATTTTTGTTTTAAGTTGCCTGTCCCTGGAGATGAGTGAGACGGAAGAAAAACCGCTCACTTCTGAGGAAAAACTATTTACGTCTGAGGAACAGATAGGGAGAAAGGACGGATGCACATGTCAGGAGGATAGAAAGGCTATAATGAATTTTTGTTGTTCCATTTTTATTTCATTCTGTCTCGGTTTTGTTTGGCGTCATCTTGTTGGGTTGTATTATAGTAGAAATACGGGATCAGAAACTAGTAAAAAACAAACTGAAAGAGTGTTAAGTAAATTGTTAGAGGAAGAAGGCATCTCAGTAAAATCAAGAACAGTCAGGGCATACGTTGATACAATGCAAAAATGTAGCCCATGGCTTTTTAAGGAGGAGTTGTTAAATATATCACAATGGAACCATCATGGTGAAGATTTAAAAAGAATAGAAAAGAACAGCCCAGGAACTCTGCCAGCTGGCACATTGGCATTGTGGGCATTGGTATCTGGTTTTCTTAGTCCAAAACCTTCAATTCAGACAAAGGTAGAGGAAGGAGAAGACATATTGATTCAAGTAAATGAGGAGGTCTCTCAAGTTAGTCAGAAAGAGGAAAAGATTCAAGTAAAAGAGAAGGTCTTTCGAGCTAATCAGACAGAGAAAGAAAGTTTAGAGCAGAAAAAGCCATCAGGGGGAAAGTTACAAAAGGAGACTGCTACTAAAACCTTTCTAATGCCGCAGTCTGGCTGGGCACAATTCAGGAGCCACTTGTCAAAAGAAACTAACTTTATTTTTAGAACCACACAAGATAAACAAAACAGCTCCTCAGGAAAAAACCCTCAGAGCCCAACTGCCACCACCGGCTTCCCACAAGCCACACACCCCAACAACCTCTTCCTCCCACAATCCTCCTGCTCTTGAGGCCGATTGGCTGGGTCGCATGGGCAGAGCCAAAAAAGTCCCCCAATGAGCAGCTCCGTGGTCTGAAAGGGCAGGGAAACAGCCCAATGAGCATCACCGCAGAGGAGCCAATCAGCTAGATGTTGCTGGGGCCGCTGTGAGCCAGTCATCAGCTGGTAGTCTGAAAGTTTGCTGGGGCCCCTTCAGCTCATCAGCTGGCAGTCTGAAAGTTTGCTGGGGCCCCTTCGGCTGTGGCTCTCAACATCTCCCCCTCTCTGTTTAAACAACAAGCATGTGGCTTAGGGACTGTGCCTGCCTTAGGTTGTCCAATAGTACATATGGTCCTTACCCGTTATCGGATCAGCTGACCTCAAGGCGTCAGCCTCCTGTCTTAGGTTGGTACCATAGTAATTGGATCTTACCCGTCATTGACTACCAGTCCAGTATACAGCCACACCTGTGTAGAGGTCTTTGTACCAGCGGGGGGGTGAAGTTCTTTACCTCACCTCTGTTGGCCCCCAAATTTTAGCTGAACGATTATGACAAACAGAAGGGAGGAAGATACACCAAGCCAGCTGACGGCTCCTTTTGGAAAAATTGTACCACCGATGACACCATCAGCATAAATACCCCAACACTACCAGAAGTTGCTGCACCAACAGATAGTTCACAATGCATACAAGTGAGTTCACAATGCATATAAGTGATACATAGTCCAGGCAAGTTCTGCAAGCAGTTCAGTGATGGCTATTGCAGAAGCTGTAGATTGGTTTTATCTTTGTCTTCATGCACTGGGATGAAGATAGGAATTCTGGCAATAATGGCTAAAGAAAAATTATATAACATTCCAGAAGGCACTAAAAGAAAACAATTTTCTTAACAATTTACATTGTCTTCACTGAAGATAGGAATTCTGGCAATAATGGCTAAAGAAAAAATTATGTAACATTCCAGAAGGCACTAAAAGAAAACAATTTTCTTAACAATTTACATTGTCTTCACCAGCACTGGGATGAAGATAGGAATTCTGACAATAATGGCTAAAGAAAAATTATATAACATTATATAACATTCCAGAAGGCACTAAAAGAAAACAATTTTCTTAACAATTTACATTGTCTTCACTGAAGATAGGAATTCTGGCAATAATGGCTAAAGAAAAAATTATGTATCACTTATATGCATTGTGAACTATCTGTTGGTGCAGCAACTTCTGGTTAGTGTTGGGGTATTTATGCTGATGGTGTCATCGGTGGTACAATTTTTCCAAAAGGAGCCGTCAGCTGGCTTGGTGTATCTTCCTCCCTTCTGTTTGTCATGATCGTTCAGCTAAAATTTGGGGGCCAACAGAGGTGAGGTAAAGAACTTCACCCCCCGCTGGTACGAAGACCTCTACACAGGTGTGGCTGTATACTGGACTGGTAGTCAATGACGGGTAAGATCCAATTACTATGGTACCAACCTAAGACAGGAGGCTGACGCCTTGAGGTCAGCTGATCCGATAACGGGTAAGGACCATATGGACTATTGGACAACCTAAGGCAGGCACAGTCCCTAAGCCACATGCTTGTTGTTTAAACAGAGAGGGGGAGATGTTGAGAGCCACAGCCGAAGGGGCCCCAGCAAACTTTCAGACTGCCAGCTGATGAGCTGAAGGGGCCCCAGCAAACTTTCAGACTGCCAGCTGATGATTGGCTCACAGCGGCCCCAGCAACATCTAGCTGATTGGCTCCTCTGCGGTGATGCTCATTGGGCTGTTTCCCTGTGGAAACACACAAACAGACCCACGACTCCAGACAATTACTGGGTCAGGACCTTTCCATTGTCCTGTTAGAATATCCTTCCAAAGTACCTTGGGCTTATATACATTTTTTGGACACATAACATAATAGTAAAGGCCTTATAACTTTTTACAGGTGAAATCCCCATTGCAATGTTTAAAAACTCTATAGTCAAAAAATAGGACTGATCAGCAAAACATTATCCTAGGTCTGTATGAGCTCAAAAAAAAAAAAATATGGGAAAGGGCAATAATAAAATAGATATTGAAAAAAGCATTCTGGTTCTGTCGCAGATGTAAGAATAACCAAACTGGAGTTCTGGATATCACATCTTCTTTTTGGTCTGTAGAAATCGCTTTAGTTAATCTGTCTGGAATCCAAATCAGCTGCTGTTCTCCCTGTGCACAGGAAAAAAATATTAACTTCTTATTTAGTGTTTTATCTTGAAATTTTCCTACCTTATTTCATTCAAATATCTTTTATAATCACCTACTTGCCATTTATAGTGACTTTTATTAATTAAAAGATACGGGGCTGGGGTTGTGGCTCAGTGGCAGAGTGCTTGCCTAGCATGTGTGAGGCACTGGGTTCAATTCTCAGCACCACATATCAATAAATAAAATAAAGGTTCATTGACAACTAAAAAAATTTTAAAAAATATAAACAGCTGGAATCTTCTGAACTTTCTACTAAAGTAGTATGTTAACTCTGGAGTTTTAAATTGGTTCTTATTCATCATCTCATTGCTTTCTAATTTCTTTTCTAGATCAAAATGCTAAGATGTATGCATTTTTAACATATTCTCTCTGCAATGGTAAACACTCCAGTTTAAAAAAAAGTTCACAGTCTATATACAGTGCTGTTGGAGAGAGGAGAGAGAAAGAATAAGAATGAGAGAGGGAGAAAGAATTTGAAAGCAAAAGAGAGAATATGAATGTATATTACATAATACTAGGTTTTCTGGAAATGGCAAGTATCAGTCTCCTCTGTGCTCCAGGATATATGGTGGTAAGAATGTTCATGATTCATTACTAACCCAAGATTTGTGGCTATAGTCAACTTTTTATCTTTGCTGCTAAAAGGTATTGTGTAGTTGGACACAATACCTTTATTTTATTTATTTATTTTTATGTTTTATCTTTGCATGTAGATGCTTGTGTGCAGTGCTGATGGTGATCTTCACTCTTCTCCGGAAGAACCAATTACCTCTACTGATGTCAGTATAACCGGGAATAATGAAAGGGAAACAGAAAAAAAATATATCTGGAAGCACGGCAGTAAGTCACCTGCCCCTTGCTCATTCTGGCTGACTGTATTTATCTGCTGAATCAGGGACCTCTTTCCTGGTTTATTAGACTCACAAACACTCTTAAAGGAAGGCATGTCATGAACCAGTAGCTTATAGTATGATCCCTCTATCAAATTCTGATAGACATGTAAATACCTTCAGTTATAAGTATGTTTCACCATGTTGTATTTATTTTAGTTACTCCACCACTTAAGAATGTCAGAAAGAAAAGATTCCGGAAAACAAAAAAAAAGGTGAGTCTCATGCTATTTGTGTGTCTGCTGGGTAGATGAGAAGAGGATATTGAGCAGGAAGAAAAGGAAGAAAGTTAGTTAAAAATTAATTTGCTCATTCATTTATATGTTCATTAAACATTTGAAAGTGGGCTAAATGTTTGACACTGTGTGTTAGACATTGGGAATATAGCAATGAATAAAAATAGACCTGTTTTTAAGGCTAGTTGTTAGGGGTCTGGAAAAGACCATGAATTTGAAACTCATGTTTTTATTTTTGGATTTCAAGATATAGGTTTTTTTTAATATTTATTTTTAGTTGTAGTTGGACACAATACCTTTATTTTATTTATTTATTTTTATGTTGTGCTGAGGAGTGAACCCAGGGTGCACACATGCTAGGTGAGTGCTCTACCACTGAGCCACAACCCCAGCCCTCAAGATATAGTTTTAAAATGAACCCATATAGAACCTGAGATTTGGGAATTGTGGTTATATTCTTTACCTTACTTCAGGCTTGCAGAAACTTTGGTAAGTTACAGGAGTACTGTAGTTTGACTTCTTTTGTTCAATTGAACTTTTTATTTTGAAATAATTTTAGATTCACATGTAATTTTAAGAAATAAAAGAGAGCTACTATGTGCCCCTTTCCCAGTTTCCCCCATTATATCATTTTTCCAATATATAATATAATAATTATAAACAGGAAACTAACATTATTACAGTTCACCAGTCTCATTCAAATCCCATGTTACTTGTACTCATGTGTTTGGTGCATGTATTTAGTTTTATGCAGTTTTATCCCATGTGAAGGTTTATGTACCTACCTACATTGTTAGAATACTACAGTTCCATCACCTCAAGGATCTCTTAACTTGCCCTTATATAATCATACCCACCTCCCTTCTACCTTACACTCCTGGTTTTTCATCTCTGTATTTTTTAGGATATCATCTATGTGGAAACATACAGTATATAATATCTGAGAGTAGCTTTTCCCCTACTCAGCATAATGCCCTTACGATATATGTAAGCTTTTGCATGCATCAATAGTTTGTTCCTTTTTATTGCTGAGTAGTATTCATTAATATGAATGTACCAATGTGTTTAACTGGACATCTGGGTTGTTTCTAGTTTTTCACCAATATAAGTAAAACTGTGAACAGGTTTTTTGAGTGAACATAAATCTTCAATTCTCTGGGATAAATGCCCAGGAGTGCAATTATTGGGTTGTATGGCAGTTACATATTTAGTTTCATAAGGAACTGCCATGCTTTTTTCAGAGGAAGGTACCATTTTATATTTCCACCCCAATAATGTGATTCAGTTTATCTACCTCTTCATCAACATTAGGTGTTGTCATCTTTTAGTCAGCTTTTTCACTGCTGTGTATGTGTAACCCATGTGATTCTGCAATCTGTACTTGGGGTAAAAAAGGGAGTTCATAACTCACTTGAAGCTAATGTATGCTAATGTATGAAATATGATATGTCAAGAGCTTTGTAGGGTTTTGAACAACCAATAAAAAAATTTTAACATAAATAGGATTAGTCTTCATAAATATGTTTTCTTAAATAAATAAATTAAAAATTATAGCTGATGCCAAGCTGATCTCCTCTTTTGTTTCCAGTTGTTAAAGAAATAGGTTGCTGCCTCCTTTCTTTATTTGACTTCTTCAAAGCAGGCTTTACAAAGAATTAATGAAAAGTTAATGACAGTGATAGTTGATCAACTTCCTATATCTAATGTGCATTATCGTTGATAGTTTTTGTTGGGAAACCTTATGCTTTTTATCAATAGTTGCCATTCATAATAAGAAAGTGTGTATAATAAAATGGTTATATTTTCCTCAAAAAAAAAAAAAAAGACCTGACCAGAACAGTTGCAGAGGAGGAAAGGTTTATTTGGGACTCACAGTTTCAGAGGTCTTAGTCCATAGAAGGCTGACTCCATTTCTCAGGGCTCAAGGTAAGTCAGAACATCATGGAGGAGGAGTGTGTCAGAGAGAAGCAGCTCACATGGTGATCAGGAAGCAGAAAGACACTCCACTCACCAGATCCAAATATATACCCCAAAGCCACATGCCCAATTTCCCCCTCCTCTAGCCGTACCCTACCACTTTAGTTACTACTTATTTAGTTAATCCCTATCAGGGGATTAATTCCCTAATTGGGTTAAGACTCTCACAACCCAGTCATTTCTCCTGTGAACCTTCTCGTATTGTCTCACATGTGAGCTTTTGGGGGATACCACATCTAAACCATAACATTCCATCCCGAGCCCCCAAAGGCTCATACTTATTTGATGATGCAAAATATATTTAGTCCATTCCCAAGAGTCCCCATGGTCTCAATAGTTCAGAGATTGCTCAATGTTCAAGTCCAAAGTCTTTTCTGAGGCTCAAGACAACTCACATTGTGAGCTCCTGTAAAATTAAAAGCGATTTACAAGTACCCAGTATATAATGGTACAGAGTAAACATTTCCATTTCCAAATTAGGGATATAGAAAGAAAGGATAGGACCAAGGGAAGATGGAAATTCAGCTGGGCAAACAAGTCCTGTAGCTCCATGTCCAGCATCTGGGGCACATGGCATTGTGATGTTCTCTCCAAAAGGCTTTTATAACTCCACCCCTGTGGCCATGTTGGTTACAGTGTAAGTGGCTTTTCTTTGGCTTGTCTCTGCTCAATTCCTGCAGCTTTCCTAGGACAGTATCCCATGTCACTGGCATTTCTTAATCTCGGGGGTCTCCACGGCAGCTTTGGCTTCCTCCTCAAATCTCCATACCTTGCTTTCTCAGAGAGTGCTTGCAGGGACTCAACCCTGCTGCACTTTGCCTGGCTTCCAAGGCCTTCCTTTGAAATCTTGGTGGAAGCCTCCATGACCCCCTAACTCCAGCATCCTGCATTCCTGCAGAACCAGCACCATGTGGTTGACGCCAAGGTCTGCTGCCATCTTGAGTAGTACCAAGCCTCCACGAACCCTAGCTGCAGCAGCCTCTCAGTGTCTGGGTGGCTGAGCATATTGAAAAAGCTTTCCAGGTCCCCTTGTACAGAAGGATTCCTCACTGGTCTCTTCTCAAGAGAATTTTCTCTTTTACTCCCTTGAGCCTGAGAGAGGTGTGGTCTTGCCAGCTCCTGAGATGCCCTAAAACCATCTTTCTAATAGTCTCTAGGCAAAGTCCTTAGCATTTCTTTAGTGTCAGTAATGTCTTTAACAACCGCAACTTTCTTAGCTCCAGTTTTACTCCTGCCTTTCAAGTTCAAGTTTTTCAAATATTTCTGCTCTACTTTCTGCTCCTGAATATCACAATAAATTTGGCTAAAATTTGCCAGCAATATCTATGCCGACATCTGAATGCTATGCTACCTAGACATTTCTTCTACCAGATTAAGAAGTCTATTGCTTGGGGGCTGAGGTTGTGGCTCAGTTGGCAGAGTGCTTGCCCAGCAAGTTTGAGGCACTGGGTTTGAATCTCAGCACCACACATAAATAAAAAATAAAGGTCCACTAACAACTAAAAAAACGTTTGAAAAAGTAAGTCCACTGCTTTTAAAATCATCTCCACAGAAAGTCTCAGGACAGGGGCAAAATGTAGACAACTTCTCAGCCAGAACATAACATGAATGGTATGAATGGCCTCTACTCCAAATTCCAATAGAGTTCTCCTTTTCTGAACCCTCTTGAGCCCTGTCTTCACTGACCACGATCCTATTGGCATTCTGGTCTTCTGAGCTTCCCTATAATAGCCCTGTAAACTCCACTTACAACAATCTAAAGAATTTCCAGCTTGCACTGCCACACATCTCAAAATTCCTCTCACCAATTCCCAAAAGATCAAAAACCACATGGTCAGGCTAGTCACAGCAACAATCCCACTCTCGGTACCAATTTCTGTTTTAGCCAGCTTTTCCACTGCTGTGATTAAAAGACCTGACCAGAACAATTGTAGAGGAGGAAAGCTTTATTTGGGGGCTCACAGTTTCAGAGGTCTTACTCCGTAGAAGGCCAGCTCCATTCCTTGGAGCTCGAGGTAAGGCAGGACATCATGGAGGAAGAGTGTGGCAGAGGAAAGCAGCTTACATGGTGATCAGAAAGCAGAGAGACTCCACTCACTAGATCCAAATGTATACCTAAAGCCACACCCCCAATTCCCACCTCATCCAGCCACACCTTACCACTTCAGTTCCCACTTAGTTAATCCCTGAGGATTAATGCATAATTGGATTAAGACTCTCACAACCCAATCATTTCTCTGTGAACCTTCTTGCATTGTCTCACACATGAGGTTTTGGGAGGGTATACCACATCTAAACCGTAACATTCTGCTTTTGTTCCCCAAAAGCCATAATATCACCATTTTTAAAAATTTAAACATCCTGATAGGGATATAGTGATTTCATTGCAATAATAATTTGTATTTATTTCCCTGATAGCTACAATATTGAACATCTCATGTGTTCATTTTGCACAGATATATACATTTTAGTAAAGCATCTGTTCATGCCTTATGCTCATTTTCTGAAATGACTTTATTGTTGTGTTTGAAGAGTTTTCCTTATATACTGAATACAAGTCTTTGATCATATATGTAGTTTGCCAGTATCTTCTCCTAGACTGTAGCTTGTCTTTTCATCCTCTTTACAGGATCTTTTGAAGGGCAAAAGTTTTAGTTTTGATGAGGTCTAATTTATTAAATTTATTTTCTTTAAGGGATCTTGCATTTTTTGTTAAATCTAAGGAGTCTTTCTTAGCCCAGATCCCAAATACTTTCTCCTTTTTCTTTTCTAAAAGTTTTACACTTTATACTTAAGTCTCCAATCCATTTTTTAGTTAATTTTGTAAAAGTGTAAGGTTTAGTTCCAGGTTCATTTTTTTTTTTTTTTGCTTAAGAATGTTCAATTGATCCAGCACCATTTATTATTCTTCCTTTATTGTATTATTTCCTTCACACCTTTGCCAAAAATCAGTTGGACGTATTTGTGTGTGTTTATTTCTGAGTTCTTTATTCTGTTCAACTGATCCATGTGTCAATCTCTCCAGCATATCTCAAAGCAATGTTTTAAAAATCAGAAAACTTCTCACTTCAGTTTTCTTTGTCAGGATGGTTTAAATCATTCTAGAGCCTATACATTTCTGTATAAATTTTAGAATAAGCTTGTTTGTATCTACAAAAAGCCTAGCTTTGATCAGAATTGCATTAAACTTATAGATCGGTTTGGGGAGAACTGATATCTTTACTCTTGAGTTTTTCAATCCATGTGTTGCCTGGACTTTATACTCTTGTTAGTCAGCAGCATTTATTGAGGGCCTACTAAATGTAAAACTAAGTTCAGAATAGTTGTATGGGGCTGAGGTTGTGGCTCAGCATTAGAGCACTTGCCTAGCATGTGTGAGGTGCTGGGTTCAATCCTCTGCACCACATAAAAATAAATAAATAAAATAAAGGTATTGTGTCCAACTAAACTTAAAAAAATATTTAAAAAAGAATAGTTATAGCGCTCTTGAAGCTTTACTGAAATAGAACAATCATAAAATAACTTCACTGTTTATTATGTTTTATTTCATAGACTGCTGATTTCAAGCAAATTGAAGAAATCACCTTTACTGAGGTAGAAAAATCATAATGTAACATCATCATTTACTTTTAATGTGTTTAAATAGCTCACTAGTTTCAAACAAGTAATATAAATTATAAAGGTTACTTCTGAGCCTTCCTTCTCACTTTTAACACCCACTCCCCACATACATATACTAGATTTGATTTCCTGAATAATGAATTCATTGTTGAATGTCCAGTAATTCCTAAATGAAAAGATACAGTGTGGCCAGTGGCCCTGTATATTCCAGTCTGCTTTTTATCTGATTTTATTTCAAAAGCCACTCCTTTGAAGCCAGGATTCACTCTTACCAACATTTATTTATAATTAATTGCTTATTTCCTCTTGATTTCTATTTGTGGCATGACAAATTAGTTGCTGTGGAGATAATTGTCTAAAGCTGGATTAAAGGGAGAACATGTAGTTAGGATTAAGCTTTTGTAGGAACATCTCTAATAATAAAGATACAGGGAGGTGAAATCTAGGAATTTGGATCTTTAAACCAAATTATTTCTAAATAACTAATAGGTATTATAGTTCTTTGCCAGTAAGAATCAGGGCAAATAAGTAATAACTGAGCCTAAGGATTGTACCTCTGAAGGAAGTCTTTACTATAGAATTGAAGACTGAAAAGTTTAAATGTCTCAAATAATTTGTTTAATTGGGAATAATAAGCTTACTTTACAAAAATATAGACCCTGGCTAAAGATTCTTTCATAAATATCACACTATTTTAAAAATTTATTTATTTTTTATTTATATATGACAGCAGAATGCATTACAATTCTTATTACACATATAGAGCACAATTTATCATATCTCTGGTTGTATACATAGTATATTCACACCAATTCGTGATAAATATCACTATTTAAAATAGAACATTGAAGGGCTGGGGTCGTGGCTCAGTGGTAGAGTGCTTGCCTCTCATGTGTTAGGCATTGGGCTTGATCCTCAGCACCACAAAAATAAATAAATAAAGGTATTGTATCTACAATTAAAATATATATTTTTAAAATAAAAATAAATAAAATAGAACTTTGAGCATCTAGGATGAGCATGTGATGAGCACTAATCATTTGAATTCCTTGGTATATAGGAAAAAAGCAATCCTGCAAAACATAGCTTGTCAAATGAAGCCACTGGTATTCCCTCCTGTACTTTGCTTCAGTACATTGACTCTCCAGATGTGGAGAAAGAAGTGAAGAGACTGCTGTGTTCAGATGCTGAAGCTGTCAGTGCCCGTATCCTTTGTACCAAATATTTTCTGTATAGTCTATTCCACCCCATGTGCATGTGCTGACAAATGTCACTTCCAGTATTTGTGAACCAATTTTGAAGTATATATACAGTACTTGAGATTTTTGAGAAATGTTACTTAATAACTAGGAACAGTAAATACTTGTAATAGAAATTTATTTACTTGTGTAATTTAATATAAGCCACATCTCCACACTAGGAATACAGATACAAATGACTTAAAGTTGGACGAAATTAAATAGCACTTTTAGCAAAGAGCTTCTTCCATTTCAACAGTGCCTTCTCACTTCCCTCTGTTTTTCCCTTGACTGCCTCTTCCTTTCAGGATGGGAAGTCATTGCTGATGATGAAACCAAGGAAATAGAAAGTCAAGGCTGCATTCCAGGCTTTCCAATATCCCCAGGAATGAGTGGCTACAAGCAGGGCCATATCTCAGGTATTTTAGTAAAGACAGAGCTGGAGCTTCAGATAGGTGCAGGCTTTAACTGTATGCCAGATGATTATTCAGAGACTCACAGGCCAGTCATAGAAAAAGGATACCTTTGTCCTTCTTCACTTTTATTGGTTCTCCAGTGCCTTAAGTGTTTTAGAGTAGAATTCTACCTCCCATCCATGCCTGGTATTCAACTTCCTATGGACCCTTAGATTCTCTAAATGTCTTGGTCATGGAATAGATGAATGAATGTTAGTGTTTGTATTTCCTCTCCTTGTTTCATGAAGGGAATAATCTTCCTGCAAGGAAAAAAAAAAACATTTATAAAATCCACTGGTTGCCCAGTGGATTTGAGGGTAAGGAGTATAATTGTATCTGGAGTGAGAGTCATTTGCAAAGCTTCAGTGTTTTCATTCTCCTTTTGTTTAAAACCAATAGAATATGATATGCTTCCGGAGATGTTCAGTGATTCCAGCAGTAATAATCATGATGACGAGGATGAGGATGAGGATGAGGAAGATGAGGAGGAGGAGGAAGAGGAGGAAGAAGAGGATGAAGATGATGAAGATGAAGATGAGGAGGAGGAAGAGGAAGAGGTCGAGGAAGATGATTCTGAAGAGGCTCTAGAAAGGGAGCTACAGGCCAAAATTTTTGAATGTAGCCAGTATGAGACAAAGGAAAGTATAAATTCAATAGGTAAGTTAGAGGAAAAGACAAGGGATGGGATAGAGATGAGTGGCAGTGCTAAAGCCTAAGGCTAAATACACAACAGATGGAAGACCAAATTTGAGAGTCCTTGCTTAGATATCTAGTGGTTTTACTTTACTTGAATCTCAGTCTATTAGTTTAGGCTACATTCAAACATATAAAGTCTCTCTTTACTTCTGTTAGTTGTGGAGATTCAGAAGCACATTCATTACAAGGAGAAAAAGCTCCAGCTGATTCAGAGCAAAGCACAAAGACAAAAGGATCTCATCAGAAAAGTGGAAAACCTGACTCTCAAGGTAAGTTTTTGATGGCTGGTATGAAGAAATCCTGATATCTTACTTTCAAAATCTCTATCTTTGTATTTCCACACATATATTTATACAGTATTTTTATTCATTCATGAACATAAAAAACCTCTTAGAAACCTCCAATAAAAGCCCTGTTTCATTTTACCTACATAATTTTGGTCATCTAATGTAAGCATTTCATAGAGGGTAACAGGTGACTTGACAAAAGAAATGCCAGTATTGAGCATTTACTATGCAATTAGCACATAAAGAGCTTTTATTTATTTTTTTTACATAAAGAGCTTTGTATCATCTCATTTCATCTTCAGAGCTCTGAAATAGATACATTCATCATTCCCATTTTATAATTAAAGAATTGAACCTCAAAGAGGTTTAAGTAACTAAGAATCACAGTAAATGTTAGGGCATAGATTTAACCCTGTTATTTGTACCAAAATGTACTCATTTCAGTGAAAAGAATTAGCTAAATTCATTTTTAAATTTTTCTGATGCATGCTTAAATAAGAACAAATATGTTGCCTTATTTTTATTATTACATGTTTAAGAGCATCAACAAAAGGAAAATGTGTGTTTAGGCAACATTTGCTTCCCTCATGATAGTGAGAGAAATTCTGAAGCATCTGGAGAATTATTTACGAGATTTCATTCCCTGTAGAATGGTAGTCATAGAAAAGGAGCAACTTTACACAAGCTGTACCCACTTTGGGAGTTTTCTTTTAGAATAGCCAAAGATAATAGCTATGAACATATTCTGAAAAATATAGGTATGTGGTATTATTATGGTTATTGTTACTACGAGTGCTATTAGTTAAGATTAGCAATATTCTGCTGTAGTGAGTGGAAATTGAGTAGGAATCCAAAATGGAGGAGAAATTAGCACTAGAATCCAAGACAGCTTCTTTAATAGGTCCCCATTGCTAAATGATTTATGCTAAACTAGAAAAGGCCTGCTGTGTAGAGTGTATAAAATCAAAGAAGATAGCACGTAGTTAGGGAGTAGTTTTTACACACTAATTTCTTGAAAAGGAGTGTATTTTATGTAACTGACAGTTTTCTTATCAAATCATTTAACGAACTGTTTCCCTTGGTTCTATTTTCCTTTGAGACTCAGCAGTAATCATTCCATACAATTTGTTTTCCAGAGTCATCTACACTCTGTGCTGGAGAGGCTTAAGATACAGGAAAAACAAAAAAATGATCAGGTGAGAAGTATGTTTTTAAATTAACCAGAAAACATTTGATACAAAGAACTCCCCACCCTACAACTAATCTTATTTCTGGCTATTACTCTCAAAGGAATAGTGGTGGACAAATCTTCTAATAAGGGTATCAGGATAGATCAAGGTCCTTGTGAAAATTCACTCATTTAACAGTGATGGCCTATGGAATGAAAAAGCATCGGGTTACAATGTTGTTTTCATGGAGCTAACACTCTAGCAGGAAATACTGACAGTAAACAAATGATCATATAAATATAAGGGTAAAAATTGTAAGGAAGTGCTATGAAGGAAAAAAAGTTAGTGGTGCTATTAGAATAAAGAGAATCCTAAATTAAATTGAGGGATCATGATAGACCTCTCTGAGAAAACGATATTTAAGCCTAGACCTGAAGAATAAGTCCAAGCCAAGACTGGGATAAAAAGATTCTTTGGGTGGAATAAATATAAGTTTTCACATTGGGAAACAATTTGGCCTCTCTGAGGACCTATGGAATATTTAAACAAGGAAGAGAGTGGCTTAACATAAAGTTGGAGAAGTGGCAGAAGCTGCAGTGTATGGTCCCTTGCAGGCATGATAAGGATTTTTTTTACATACTCTTCTTCCCCTTTTTCCTCTTCTTCTATTCTACTGGTCCTCCCTTCCATTTTTAAAAATTTGTTGTAAATTAGTTAAACATGACAGTGTACACAAATGGAGCACAATTTCTCATTCCTCTGGCTGTACATGGTGCAGAGTCACACCAGTAGTGTAATCAAATATATATATAGGGTAATAATGTCTGTGTAATCCTACCATACTTCCCATCCCCTTAGCCCCATCCCTACCCTCACTCCCTTCTGCAAGATTCAAAGTAAAGATTCAGACGAAACATTTGGCCTTTGGTTTTGGGAGATTGGCTTATTTCACTTAGCATGATGTTCTCTAGTTTCATCCATTTACCAGCAAATGCCATATCATTTTTCTTTAAGGCTAACTAATATTCCATTATGTATATGTGCCACATTTTCTTTATCCATTCATCTGTTGAAGGGCATCTAGGTTGGTTCCATAGTTTAGCTATTGTGAATTGGGCTGCTATAAACATTGATGTGGCTGCATCACTGTAGTATGCTGAATTTAAAGTTCTTTGGATATAAACCGAGGAGTGGGATAGCTGTGTCAAATGGTGGTTCCATTCCAAATTTTCTGAGGAATCTCCATACTGCTTTCCTAAGTAGTGTGCACCAATTTGTAGTCCCACGAGCAAGGTATGAATGAACCTTTTCCCCCACATCCTTGCCAACATTTATTATTGCTTGTATTCTTTATGATTGCTATTCCAACTAGAGTGAGATGAAATCTTAGAGTAGTTTTGATTTGAATCTCTCTAATTGCTGGAGATGATGAACATTTTGCCATATGTTTGTTGATCAGTTGTATTTCTTCTTCTGTGAAGTGTCTGTTTAGTTCCTTAGCCCATTTATTGATTGGGTTATTTGTTTTTGTGGTGTTAAGATTTTTGAGTTCTTATATATCTTGGAGATTAGTGCTCTATCTGATGTGCATGTGGTAAAGATATTTTCCCATCCTGTAGGCTTTCTCTTCACGTTATTGATTGTTTCCTTTGCTGAGAAGAAGCTTTTTAATTTGAATCAATTCCATTTATTGATTCTTAATTTTACTTCTTGTTCTTTAGAAGTCTTGTAAAGGAAGTCAGGTCCTAAGCTGGCATGATGAAGATTTGGGCCTACTTTTTGTTCTATTAAGTGTAAGGTCTCTGTTTTAGTGCCTAAGTCTTTGATCCACTTTGAGTTGAGTACAGGGTGAGAGAGAGAGACAGGATTAATTTAATTTTGCTACATATGAATTTCCAGTTTTCCCAGCACCATTTGTCGAATAGGCTATCTTTTCTCCAATGTATGATTTTGGCGCCTTTGTCTACTATGAGATAACTGTATTTATGTGGGTTTGTCTCTGTGTCTTCTATTTTGTACCATTGGTCTACATGTTTATTTTGATGCCAATACCATACTGTATTTATTACTATTGCTCAGTAGTATAGTTTAAGGTCTGGTATTGGATGCCTCCTGCATCACTCTTTTACTAAGGATTGCTTTGGCTATTCTGGGTCTCTTATTTTTCCGAATGAATTTCATGATTGCATTTCCTAGTTCTATGAAGAATGTCATTGGGATTTTAATAGGAATTGCATTAAATCTGAATAACAGTTTTGGTAGTATGGCCATTTTGGCAATATTAATTCTGCCTATCAAAGAATATGGGAGATGTTTTCATTTTCTAAGGTTTTTTTAGTTTCTTTCTTTAGTGTTCTGTAGTTTTCATTGTAGACATCTTTCACCTCTTTTGTTAGATTGATTCCCAAGTATTTCTTTCTTTCTTTTTTTTTTTTTTGAGGTTATTGTGAATGGGATAGTTTTCCTAATTTCTCTTGCAGTGAATTAATCACTTATTTATAGAAATACATTTGATTTATAGGTGTTGATTTTACATCATGCTATTTTTTTGAATTCATTTATTAGTTCCAGAAGTTTTCTAGTGGAATTTTGGGATCTTCTAATTATAGAATCATGTCATTGGCAAATAGTGATAGTTTTAGTTCTTCTTTTCCTATTTGTATCCCTCTAATTTCTTTTGTCTTTCTAATCACTCTGGCTAGAGTTTCAAATAGAAGTGGTGAAAGAGGGAATTTTTAGAGGGAATTCTTTAAATTTTTCTCCATTTAGAATGATGATGGCCTTGGGCTTAGCATAGATAGCTTTTGCAATGTTGAGGTATGTTCCTACTATCCCTAGTTTTTAAATTGTTTTGAACATGAAGAGATACTGTATTTTGTCAAATGCTTTTTCTGCATCTATTGAGATAATCATATGATTCTTGGCTTTAAGTCTATTGATATGATGTATTATGTTTATTGATTTCTGTATGTTGAACCAACTTTGCGTCCCTGGGATGAACCCTACTTGATCATGGCGCACTATCTTTTAAATATGTTTTTGTATTAAATTTTCCAGAATTATATTGAGAATTTTTTGTGTCTATATTCACCAGGGATATTGGTCTGAAGCTTTCTTTCCTTGATGTGTCTTTGTCTGGTTTTGTTATTAGGGTGATACTAGCCTCATAGAATGAGTTTGGAAGGGTTCCCTGTTTTTCTATTTCATGGAATAATTTGAGAAGTATTGTTTTTAGTTCTTCTTTGAAGGTCTTGCAGAACTTAGCTGAGAGTCCATATAGTCCTGGGCTTTCCTTGGTTGGTAGGCTTTTGATGGTGTCTTCAATTTCATTGCTTGAAATTGATCTGTTTAAATTTTTTAGGTCCTCCTGATTCAGTTTGGGCAGATCATATGTCTCTAGAAATTTGTTGATGTCTTAGAGATTTATTGCAGTATAAATTTTCAAACTAGTTTCTAATTATCTTCTCTATTCCAATAGTATCTGTAATAATATTTCCTTTTTCATCACAAATATTAGTAATTTGAGTTTTCTCTCTCCTCCTCTTCATTAGCATGGCTAAGGGTTTATCAATTTTATTTATTTTTTCAAAGAAGCAACTTTTCATTGTCAGTTTTTTTCAATTGTTTCTTTTGTTTCAATTTCATTGATTTCAGCTCTGATTTTAATTATTTCCTGTCTTCTGCTTTTGGAGTTGATTTGTTCGTCCTTTTCTAGGACTTTGAGATGTAATGTTAGGTCATTTATTTGTTGACTTTTTATTCTTTTTATGAATGAGCTAAATGCAATGAACTTTCCTCTTAGTACTGCCTTCATGGTGTCCCAGAGATTTTGATATAATGTATTTATGTATTTTGATATGTTCTCTAATAATTTTTTATCTCCTCACTGATGTCTTTTGCTACCCATTGTTCATTCAGTAGCATATTATTTAGTCTTCATGTGGTGGAGTAGCTTCTATTTTTAATTTTCTCATTGATTTCTAATTTCATTCCATTAAGATCTGATAGAATGCAGGGTAGTATCTCTATTTTTTTGTATTTGTGGCATAACATATGGTCTATTTTAGAGAAGGATCCATGTGCTACTGAGAAGAGGTATATTTGCTTGATGATGGATAAAATACTCTGTGTCTGTTAAGTCTAAATCGTTGATTGTATTATTTAGCTCTGTAGTTTCTTTGTTTAGTTTTTGTTTGGAAGATCTATCCAGTGGTGAAAGAGGTGTGTTAAAGTCATAAAGAAGTTTTGATTTGCATTTTCCTGATTCCTAGGGATGTTGAATTTTTTTTTGATATATTCATTGACCATTTGTAGTTCTTCTTTAGAGAAATGTCTCTTTCATTTTTTTCCCCATTTATTGATTGGGTTATTTGGTTTTTGTTTTTTGGAGGTTTTTTTTTTGGTGTTAAGCTTTTTAAGTTCTTTATATTTATTCTGGATAGTATTCCTCAGATGAGTAGCTGGCAAAGATTTTCTCCTATAGGCTTTCTCTTCACACTTTTAAATCATTTTCTTTGCTTTTTAATTTTATGCCATCTCACTTATTGATTCCTATTTTTATTTATTGTAGGGATCTTTTTAAGGAAGTCAGTGCCTATACCAATATGATTTTTTTCTTTTTCTTCTTCTTCTTCGTCGTCTTCTTTTTTTGGTACCAGGGATTGAACCCAGGGGTGCCCCAGCCCTTTTAACATTTTATTTGTAGACAGGGTCCTGCTGAAATGCTTCAGGCCTCATTAAGTAGCTGAGGCTGGTTTTGAACTTGCAACTCTCTTACCTTAGCCTCCTGAGCTGTTGGGATTATAGGTTTGTGCCACTCTGCCCAACTAATATGATGGATTTTTGACCCTGTGTTTTCTTCTAGCAGCTGCAAGGTTTTTGATCTAATTCCTAAGTCTCTGATCCATTTTAATTGGGCATATTTAGCAGGTAAATGATAGGGATCTAGTTTAATTCTTTTATATATGTATATTCAGTTCCTAACACCATTTGTTATAAGGCTACCTTTTTTCCAATATATATTTTTGACATACATGTTAAGTATTAGATGACTGTAAGCATGTGGATTTGTCTCTATGTTCTATTCCTTTGGTGTTCATTTCTATTTTGATGCCAATATCATGCTTATTTTGTTACTATAGCTCTGTAGTATGATTTGAGATCAGGTATTGTGATGCCTCCTGCTTTACTCTTCTTACTCAGGATTGCTTTGGCTATTCTGGGTCTCTTATTCTTCCAAATGAATTTTAGGACTGTTTTTTTCTAGTTCTATGAAGAGTATCATTGGTATTTAGATGGTGATTCATGCATATTGCTTTTGGCAGTATGGCCATTTTGACAATGATAATTCTGCATATCCAAGAACATGGGAGGTTTCATATTCTAAAGTCTTCTTCAGTTTTTTTCTTCAGTGTTCTATAATTGACATTGGAGAGATCATTCACCTCTTTAGTTAGATTAATCCCCAAATATTTTTTAAGTTGTTTCAGATTGGATAAATTTCCTGATTTATTTCTCAATAGAATCACTGTTGGAATATAGGAAAGCTATTGAATTATGAATGTTGATCTTGTATCCTGCTACTTTGCTGAATTTATCAGCTCTAGAAGTCTTCTGGTGGAGTTTTTTTTTTTTTTGAGGGGGGGTCTTCTATATGTAAGATCATGTCAACAGCAAACAGAGATAATGTAAGTTCTTCTTTTCCTATTTGTATCCATTTAATCTCCTTCTCTTGCCTGATTGCTCTGACTAGTTTTAAGAACTATAGTGAATAGAAGTGGTAAGAGTAAACATTCTTGTCTTGTTCCTGATTTTAGAGGAAATGTTTTCATTTTTTTCTCCATTCAGTTTGATGTTGGCTTGGGTTTGTCGTATACAGCTTTTATAATGTCAAAGTAAGCTCCTTCTATCTCTATTTTCTCCTGTGTTTGCAACATGATTGGGTGCTGGATTTTTATCAAAGGCCTTTTGTGCATCTATTGAGATGACCATATGATTCTCGTCCTTAATTCTATTTATGTGGTTAATTACATTTATTGATTTGTGCATGTTTAACCAACATGTTTATCCTTGGGATGAAACCCACTTGATCATGTTGTATATTATCTTCTTGATATCTTTTGAATGCTTATTTTATTTTATTAATGATTTTTGCATCTGTGTTCATCAGGGATATTGGTCTGTAGTTTTCTTTCCTTGTATCTTTGTCTGGCTTTTGTATCAGGGTTATACTGGCTTCATAGAATGTATTTGGGAGTGTTCTCTGTCAGTTTCATGGAATAATTTGAGAAAGACTGGTATTAGTTCTTCTTTAAAGACCTGGTAGAATTCAGCTGAAAGCCATCTGGTTCTGGGCTTTTCTTTGTTGGAAAGCATTTAATTGCTGTTTCAGGTTTATTACTTAATATTGGTCTGTTCAGATTTTTCTCTCTTCCTGTTCAACTTGTCGAGCTCATATGTATTTAGAAATTTGACAGTGTCTTCTAGATTTTTCAGTTTATGGGAATATAAATTTTCAAAATAGTTTCTAATAATCCCATGGGTTTCAGAAATGTCTGTGGTTATATCTCCTTTTTCATCTCTAATTATTTAGAATTTGGTTCTCTCTCTTTTGGTTAGTTTGGCTAAGGATTCATCAATCTTCTTTATCTTTTCAAAGAACCAACTCTTTGTTGCATTGATCCTGTGTATTGATTTTTTACTCTCAATTTCACTAATTTTGGCTCTGATCTTAATTATTTCCTGTCTTCTACTGGTTTTGTAATTAGTTTGCTAATTTTCTTCTAAGGCCTTGAGGTGGAGCATAAACTTATTTATTTGGGATATATTTTTTAATTTGGCACTCAATGCTATAGATTTTCCTCTTGGAACTGTTTTATACTGTCCCAGAGATTTTGGTGTCTCTGCTTTCATTTGTTTCTAAGAATTTCTTGATTTCTTCTCTCATTTCTTCTATAATCCATTCCTCATTTTAAAGAGTATTGTTCAATCTCTGTTGTGTTTATGTGGTTTTTATTATTTTTCTTGCTGTTGATTTCTAGTTTCATTCCATTATGATCTCATAGGATAATATTAGTTTTTGTATTTACTAAGACTTGTATTGTGACCAAGAATAAGGCTTTGGAAAATGTCCCATGAGCTGCTGAGAAGAAAATAAATTCAGTTGTTTTAGAGTGAAATATTCTATAGATATTTATTCGGTTCATTTGATTTTTAGTATTATAAATAATAATTTATATTATTTGGAATATATATGATTGGAAATCACCCAGTATTTTTTTTTTTTTTTTTTGGTACCAGGGATTGAATTCAGGGGCACTTATTTACTGAACCACATCCCCAGCCCTTTTTTGTATCTTATTTAGAGACAAGGTTTCACTGAGTTGCTTAGGGCCTCACTAAATTGCTGAGGCTGGCTTTGAACTCTCAATCCTCCTGCCTCAGCCTCCTGAGCCTCTGGATTTCAGGTTTGTGCCACTGTTCCTGGTACCAAATATTATTGTATTGGGGCACATCTGGGATTGAATGTCAAGAAGTGGGTTTTTAAATGTAATTTGGTTCACTGACATTGGACATATATATTTGCTGTTGCTACATCTTCTTGTTCATTGTTTCCTTTACCAGTATGTATTGGCTTTCTTTGTCTCTTCTGATTAATTTTTGCTTGACATCTGTTTGGTCAGATATGAGAATAGTAAATCCTGCTTGTTTTTGGACTCCCGTTTGCATGGAATTTTTTTCCATCCTTTTCCTTTCAGCCTGTGGTTGTTTTTGCCTATTAGATGAGTCTCTTGCAAACAGCATGTAGTTGGATCTTGTTTTTAATCCATTTAGTAATCTATGTTACTAAATCTATGTCTTTTAATTAGGGAGTTGAGACCATTTACATTCAGTGTTATTTGAGTATGTGTTGTTTCCTGACATTTTGGTTTGATGGCTGTATTTAAATCTGTCTTGATTTTCATTTAGTTGTTGTCCTTCTAATGGTCTTCATTTTGGGGGGATTTTTTTATTGTTGGTTGTTCAAAACATTACATAGTTCTTGATATATCTTATTTCACACTTTGATTCAAGTGGGTTATGAACTCCCATTTTTACCCCGTATACAGATTGCAGAATCACATCGGTTACACATCCATTGATTTACATATTGCCATACTAGTGTCTGTTGTATTCTGCTGCCTTTCCTATCCTCTACTATCCCCCTCCCCCCTCCCCTCCCCTCTTCTCTCTCTACCCCCTCTACTGTAATTCATTTCTCTTGGGGGAATTTTTGAGGGTTTTTTTTGTTGTTGTTTCTCTATGGCAGTATATCTCTGATATTTGTAGTGCTGGTGTTGTTTATCCTTGTCATGGAAAGTTTTTCAGTTTTGAAAGATAGCTTTTCAGGATATAGCAATCTTCACTGGCAATTGTTTTCTTTTAGAGCTTGGAATATATCATTTCAGGTCCTCCTTGACTCTAGACTCTGAATTGATAAGTCAGAAAAGAGCCATATTAGTTTGCCTCCAAATATGAACTGATATTTTTCTCTTGACACTTTCAATATTCTTTCCTTAGTTTCTATGTGAAGCAGTTTGATTATGGTATATCTTGGAGAGGTTCTCTTTTGATTTTGTCTAATTGGGGTCCTATATGCCTCCTGTATGTGGATGTGTATCTCATTTCTAATATGGGGAAATTTTTGTTACCATTTCATTCAAAGATGTTCTTTATGCCTTTAGCCTTTATCTCCATGTTCTCTACTATTCCAATGACTCTTGAATTTATTCTCTGATGCTGTACCAGAGTTCCTGTGTATTCTGATCATGGTCTTTTATTTTTTGTTCTTTATTGTATACTTGGTATTCAAGTTCATATACCCCATCTTTAAGACCTAATGTTCTATTTTCTACACAATATAATCTGTTGGTGATGCTTTCAAGTGAAGTTTTAATTTGATTCATTATGTCTCTCACTTCTAAGAAATCTGATTGGTTTTTTTTTCATTGTCTCTATTTCTTTATTGAAATGATCTTTCATCTCCTGTATTTGCTCTCTTAATTCATTCCTTAGAGCTTCTTTTAGTTTATTGAACATTTTAATAATCAATTTTTAAATTTTTTTTAGTTGTAGTTGGACACAATTCTTTTTTCATTTTATTTATTTATTTTCATGTGATGCTGAGGATTGAACCCAGGGCCTCGCACATGCTAGACAAGCACTCTACCACTGAGCCACAACCCCAGCCCCTTAATAAACAGTTTCCATAGTCTTTATCTAGAATTTCATCCACTTTTGTATATGTGGGATCCTTTGTTGGGGATTGTAAATTTTGTGGGGAGAAGATTTGTTTGCCTTTTTCATATGTTTTCAGAGGTCCTGGACTTGTGCATCAATTAAAATGGATTCCTCTTTCTCTTTCATACATATGTCCTTTTATATGTAGTTATATTTTTTTGTTCTGAGATTTCTCCCTGTTTTTGATGTATGAATATGTATCCAGGAATGAGACCTGAGGTCCCACTCTGGTTGTTCCTCCTTGGGGCTTGGTTATTAGTTTAGGGGTTTTGTCTTCCCAGTTCTGTGTTGAAATATTGTTGGGGCTCAGGTGGGGCTAGATCATGTGGGGTGAGATTTGCTGTTACTTGACTGAGTTGTGAGTATTGCTCAGCAGCAGGATCTCTACTTAACAAAACTGAAATGTGTCAATCCCTTCCCAGCCCCTCTTAGAGGAAGAGGGGAGCCAGGAATAGCACTAATGTTAGCAACAGATGTACAGCCTAAAGATAAATGTCTGGTGTCTGTTTTGATATCTATAACACTAACTGCTACCTGCATAGGAATGGTAGGGTCAGCATTTAATATCAGCTCCAACATTAAAAAAAAAAAGAAAACTGAACTAGATCGAGCATTATACACCAGGTGTCTACTACAACATCCACTTAATCACAACATAAATGGTGTAGGAATTACAAAAACTGTATTATTTTATCAGATATTACAATTACAGTTTATTAAATGAAGAGAAAATAGGGAAGGAAGGCAAGATAAAGTTTGAGATATTTAAAATACTAACAGGGAAGAGGCAGGAGATAGGTAGCAGATGATGGCTATAAAGAAGGAGTAAAAAATAACTAAAAGTAATTTTAAAAATGAAAGCAAGGGCTGGGTGCAGTGGCATATGCCTGTAATCCCAGCAGCTCGGCAAGCTGAAGCAGGTGGGTTGTGAGATCAAAGCCAGCCTCAGCAATTTAACAAGGCCCTAAGTAACTCAGCAAAACCATGTCTCTAAATAAAACATAAAAAGGACTAGGGATGTGGCTCAGTGGTTAAGGGCCCCTGGGTTCAATCCTCGGTTTAAAAAAAAATGAAAGCGAGGAAGAGGCAACAGGAAAATTTGGTTACTAGTGGGGGAAGAGAGTAAAGAAGTGGTAATAGTAGGCCTAATAATAGGGACAAATGTAAGATCAACTCAAACCCACATATAATTTTATCCCACTTAAGTCAGACCAAAGCTAAATAATAAATGGGTGATGAAGAAAGCAATTAAAGTAAATTCATATAAATAAATATATATGTATATGTGTGTGAAAAATTAAATTAAAAATTTAAAAATTAAAAAGGGGGCATGTAGAAAAATATGACAAATCGTAATGAGAAATAAAGGGCTTATTTCCAGAGGTGCTCAAAACTGTTGGCAAGGATAGATTTTCTTTCTTTGTATTATGGGCTCTTGTCGGGGTTTTTAGCCGCCCCCCCTTCCCTCCTGACCTGTGGGAGAGATTGGGGGAGCACGCCAAGAAAGGTAAAGGTCGACTGGCTGCCCACACCCAGCCCTCCCTCCCTGGAGGACAATCAGACGCGCCAGGGAGAACTGTCAAAGCAGGATCTCCTTTAATGAGAAAACATACACAGCTAATATAATGTACAGGAGCCAATCAGGATAAAGGTCAGCAGGGTGGAGAGAATTTACATCTTCACCCATCCTACAGGCAGTAATGTCCATGAGGGCAGAGGGGTTCTGAGCCTATCCTAGAGGTGGTCTTTTTCTTCATCACAACCCAGGGCAATGCCTTCTGGCTAATCGCTAGGTGCTCTCTTAGCCACATGGGGCCCCAGGACTGGGAAGCGAGTAGCAGCCAGCAAGATAAGTTTCCTCTTTTCTGATACAACATGTCCCACGTTACATTATGCCCTACAGGCTCTGTAACACTTAGGTCAAGGGCTGGGGGTTAAGTCCAGCATCCTCATGTTCCTTACTTAGCTACCAGTCATTTTGGCTAGGAGCCAAAGCTGATGGTAGTAGCTCTCAGCTTCCTGTCTCCCAGTATAGGATGGAATATATTAGGGAGTGCTTACAAATGGTATATTCCTGAAATGGGGATGGAGTGGAGTTCTGAATTAGCAAGTCCAATAACTGGGATTTAGTCTTGGCTGACCTTTGGAACTCTGTTGATGGGTATTTGAGATTGATCCACACCCACAGTTGCTGGGAATATGCCAATCTCTACAGGACATTTGGATCACAGATGCCTTCTGTAAATTCTATTTTAGGTGTAAGGTCTAAACCTCCACAGGTTTCACGTTCACTGCTGTGGATGTGAATTACCCAGTATCAACCCTGGAGTGCAGACATTCTTATCTGGCTGTGATTGGTATCTTCCCAGTAGCTGTTATCAGTTGTCAACAATGAAGGGAGTTCTCTCTTCTTGGTAGCTTAAGCCTAGATTTTCTAAGAACAATTCTTTTGCACTTGTTTCAGTTACACTGACCTAGACACCCTCTGTGACCCATATAGGTGACTGCTTACAATTTTTTTGTGAGTTCCCAATCTCTTGCTTCTGCTTGCTGCCACACAGTGCTTATAAATAATTCTTGCACAGGTGACACTGGTTCCTTCCAAACTGTCTGCCCATGGGCTGAGCACTTTTCACTCAACAGCTTCCCCCACTGACCCTGGGTCCATTAAGATCATCCTCCCTCTGTATTACATAGGTTACCCTACAAGCAATTTTTTTCAGTGAACTTTGCTCTCTCTGCCTGTGTACTCCCTCCTGCCAGCAGCCAGGGATGCAGCCATGGTCATCAACCTAGCTGTTGCTTCTCTAAAGTATTATTTCTTATTATGTTTGAAGTTTCTGACTTTCTGTGTCTCTATGTTTTTTTTTACTGTCCAGTATTGAATTTCAGTGAGTTCCCTTAGTTACCCACCTCAAGGAGCAATCTTCCGCTTTTTAAGTCTGTTGCTAAGGAACTGCTTGGAAGTACATACTTCCTCTAATCCACCATCTTCTCTCCCTGGATTCTTTTAGTTAACATAATGTTTTCAAGATTCAACCATGTTGTGGTATGTACCAGTACCTTATACCATGTAAGACTAAATAATTGTCCATATTTTTATTATTCCATTGTACAGATATGTTACATTTTATTTATTGCATGCATGTACTGACGAATATTTGAGTTGTTTCTACTTTTGGAGTATTATGAATAATGCTACCATGAACATTTACATACGAGAGAATATATTTAAAAGAATTGACAGGACTTGAGTCAGTTACCAGTTGGTGAAGGAGAAGGAAGTGTTAAGGATACATGTCAGATTTCTAAGTTGAATGATTAGTATTCAAAGCCACAAGAAAGTGTGCAGAGTGAAAAGAGAAGAGAGAAAAGTGAGATAAATGAAGGTAAAGTAGTTGTATAGAAAATGTATGCTAACTCCAGCCCTATATCATTGCAGGTAACAATTTTAAAGAAACCAGTGTTTGTTTTATGACAATAGGCTTAGCTCAGAGCTCTTAAGATAGAGGCACTGCTCCCTTCCCCCATCCCTACAAGGCCAGAGGTATTCTTATGTTCTATATATTCCCTTCTTCTCAGCAAATTACGTATTCAAGTACTGTTTGTAGACAACCAGGTGAACAATTAATACAAAGATTACTGCATGTAAGTAGTTAGTAGTGGGGAGTGCTATTTTCAATGTAGAAATGTGGCTATAAAGTTTATTTACTCAGAGACCTTTATGTTAGCTTATATATTCAACATAGATTTATTGACAAGAGGGGTAGGGATTTAAAGGAATGAGAGCTTGCTTTTGTCTATGGAGATTAGGGAAGGCTTTATGGAGAAGATAGTATTTACCTGGGACCTTAAAATTTAGGTAGAGTTTTAATAAGGACATAGAGAAAGCAAGGCATTTTATGACTGGGTAGCATGTACAATGGCTCAAAGTTGGTGATACCAGGCTAAAGAGTTTAGATTTGGGGTGGAGGTCATAAAGAGCCAACAGATTTTGTTTTGGTTTGTTTTACCTGGAGAGTAACTCAGAAAGATTTATCTTCTAGCAGCATGTAGGAAAAATTAGAATGGGGAGGTGCAAGTGATAGAAGGAACCAGAACTTAAGAATTCATTAGATATTATGTTAGATTTCCATTACTGAAAAAACACCCAAGATAACAAACTTATTAAGATAAAGGTTTATTTTGGGTTACAGTTCTGGAGGTTCCAGTCCATGGCCATTGAGACCCTTTGCTTTTGGGTCTGTAGTGAAGCAGCACATCACAGTGGGAAGCATATGGTGAAACAGAGCCACTCACCTCATAGCAGGGAAGCAAAAAAAAAGAGGAGTGGAGAGACCAGGGTCCCACGATTCCTTTTTAGTGCATGCCCCAAATGACCTAAAATCTCCCGCAAAGCTCCACTGCTTAAAGGTTCTGATACCTCTCAGTAGTGCCACAAACTGGGACCAAACCTTTAACGCTTGGGCCTGTGGGGCACATTCCATATCTAAATGTTAGCAGACTTATAGGGCAAAGGGAAAATAGTCTAAGAGTCTAAAGACTGTATAATTGGAAAATGGTGTACTATTAATTGAAATTAAGACAACAAGAAGAGGATTTGGAGGGCATGAGGGGTGGAAAAGATAATGAGTATTCTTGGAAGTGCTTTTGAAAATGGGAGATCTGAGAGGCCCATACACAGAAATAATCATTGAATGTGTGGGATTAGATGAGTTGGTCGGGTTCATTGTTCAGCAAGAAGTCTGGACTTAAGGGAAAAAACTACCTTTAGCAGGAAGTAGGAAAAAGAGCCCACAAAGGAGAAAGAACTGGAGCAGTGACTAGCTGTGGTCATGATCCTTTAGAGTCACTCAGCATCTGAGTGAGAATAATATATAAATTACTGAAAACAGCAAATAGAGTGGTTTTTAGGTATTGTGCAGCACAGGCTTGTTTTATACGGCTCTTTTCCTTTCACTTCAGAGTAAAAATCCATGCTGATATGGAATGACCTAAATTGGATAATGTAAAAAACAGCTTTTGTCCCAAAGACAGTATACATCTATAAATATAATTGGTCATAGTACAGTTCAAGTTAAAAAAAATTACATTCTACACCCACAAAAGATTCATGACTTTTGATTTAGAAAGCATAAGTAGAACATCATCAGGTTGCTGATAAGTCAGGATGGTCAGGACCCTGACTGGGTTTCTTAGTTTCTTGAAACATGTCAAGAAGCAGCAGATAAGACTTAGTATAAGATTAATCATGTTCATTGGGACAAGAGACTATTCAAACTGCCTTATATTCTGACACCTAGAATATGGCTACAATGAACCCCCATCTCATTTCTCCTTGAACTATGGCCTCTGTATATCCTTCACAGAAACGTAGATTCCTAACAGCAAGCATATTCAATTTAAAGGTTTTGAAGTTTGGCATAATAAAGGGCACCATCATGACTAAAATATTGGACATGCATTTTTTACTGTGGAACTGTTCTTTGGAACATTGTAAGATAACCTTATAAATACCAACTGACAATTGTTATTTATGGTTTATATAAGTAAATATTTGATGAAGTAGTAGAACTTAAGATTTAAGATGATTTTTTCTGTTTTTCTGCTTCTCCTTATAGCTCATTTCCCTACAGGAGCAATTGAAATATTTTCTGAAGAAGTGAGAAGAGTCTTCAACCTGGCCATAAACATTGGTTTTTCCATCAAGACCAGTTACTGTGTGAAATTGTGCATGTTTCTCTCCCTTTGGTTGCCTTATGTTGAATCAATTATATTTGTTTCTCTGAACGTTTTGCTGGTTATAAAATGTTTTAATATAATAGTCAGGTAGAAAGGGATAATATTCTCTTTGTGAATTACATATATTTCTCCTGACCTATGGTGCCATCAGATGATTCAGCCATGTTTGTCAGAGACAGTTTTTTAACCTAGAAGACCATCCATCTGGTTAGCATGTTTTAGCTTTTCCAAACTCTTCTATTTTAAGCGCTTATTTCCTAAATGTAGAAATTTTCATTTCTATTAAGGGCTAGCTCCTGCAACAGTGAATTTAAGAGTCTACCTCTCAGCAGTTAGCTAAGTTCTGTCCTCTTTGTTCAAATGATAAGTCTGCTCTCTTTCTCAGGGATGATTTCTTGCTGCTACATATCTTTGTTCTGTTGTGTATTTAGGACTGTGGTTGGTTGTTATTAATTAAGTGAGAGCAAAGATGAAAAAATTTTAAGCAATTATCCTTATTATGAGATTCCTCATCCTAACCTCCATCAGAAAAGGTTAGGAAAAACCAGATGCCTGTAATGCCTATGAAGACTTCCTTAACAATCCAGGGTTGTTTGGGGGTGGGTTTTTAAAGGCTGTATTATTAATTGTTTTCTGGTCTGTGTTCTTTAAACAATAAATAAATTCTTCCTTTTAAAATGATACTGTAAATTTATTATGTGTGTGTGGTTCTGGTGATCAAACCCAAGGCCTTTCACAGGCTAGGCAAATGTTCTTTTAGCTTTGAGCTAAATCCCAGCCCCTAGTTTCTTTCAATTTATTAAATTGCCTTCACAATGAGCACTCATATCCAAAAGGAAAAAGAAGACAAGCAATAAACTATGTGTCTTTGTGCATTTTCAGTCCTTTATAACAAAAATACACCAGCTTGGGTAATTTATAAGCAATGTTTATTGTTCACAGTTCTGGAGGCTGGGAAATCCAACATCAAGGTGCCAGTGGATTCAGTATCTGGTGATGTATCTCTGGTTGCATCCTTACATGGAAGAAGGAGCAAACAAGCTCCTTCAGGTCTCATTTACAAGAGTACTAATCCCATTCATGAAGGTAATGACCTAATGAACTAATCACCTCCATAAAGCACTACTTATTAAGAGTACCACATTGCAGATGATGTTTCAACATAAACTTGGGGGGAAGACACATTCAGACCATAGCACTTTATGATTAAGAAATGACAGAAGATACTGTCTATACTGAAGCATCCTTCCAAAGAGTTCTTAGGAAAACTCCTATGATCTAAGCAAATTATCTCATAATACCCATATAACATTGGGATTTGGAGAGGAGTATAGAGAAGTGAAAATAAATGGCAACAATTTAATGTTTGGATTGAATTGTGTAGTGGAACAAACACAGGTTGGAATCCCAATTCTCACTTGTCTTGGGCAAGTCCACACATCTTAGAGGCTCTGTTTTCTCATCTGAAAAACAAATAGTGGTAATGTTTATTACCAAGAGACATTTGAGGGTTTTCCAGAAGTAGCCCAGCTAGCCCCAGTTCTGATTCTAATTGAAGAAAATCAGTGCTGCTCTAGGAAATATACTCCCAAGTTCTGTGCACCACTTTTAGTACTCTAGGCAGAAATTAATAAGCCATGCTCAGAGAAAAGGAGGTCTAAATATATGGGAAGAGCCTGGGAAAGTAGGATGAAGACAGGAGGAATGCTGGGGAAAATTCGGGCAAGTAAGCTGGAGTATGGAAGATAGGCATGTTCAACTAAATTGAAGCCACGATTAGAAGAGAAATTAGAGGACAACTTAAAAACCAAGGTGATATAAATATTGTCAGAAATTCTGAACATAAAAGATGAAAATAAGGGGAAAGACAATGGGGAAAGGAGTGCTAGAGGCAGAAGGTGGGGGAAGAGGCACAGTGTGAAATGAAGACAAGCCTTTCCAGATAAAGGAAGGCAGAGGGCTGGGACAAAAACATAAATAGTACCTTGCAAGAAAGGCTGAGGTTGGTGAGGTTTAGCACATATGCCATAGATAACTTCCAGGAGTGAGAAAAGTAGAAGAGCCCTTGTGCAGCCTCTGTCTGATTCTGTAGTCTAAGAGCAGTCAGAGTTTTGCTGAGAGGCAGGGTGTTAGGGTACACAACAGAAAGCGGCAAGGGTGTAATAGTAAAAGCAAATGTGACTCCATTTTGTTTTGTGACTCCATTCTGTAAAACAACCATGCCAAGTAGAAGAGTCATGACTGGGGCAAGATGTTCTTTCCTTTTTCTATAGAAACCTTTAAGAACACGGAACTACCTAATGGGGCATTGTTTCTGTAACTAGGGTAACAGGGCTCTGTTTCTGTAACTGGGGTGTTTGGGCTAACTGTGATTGGTTAGGCTTCCCGCTGCTTGACTGAACTGTCCCGCTTCTGTAACCTGGCTTGCTTGCATTGGCTAGACCCCTGAACATCCCTTTTGCAGTTTTCAGGTTTATAAGGAGTGCCCTTTCAATTGTTCGGGGCTGATCAGGGGAACAGCTTTATGTTCCTGGTCAGTCTCCACTTGTGTGCTTCAATAAAGGCTTGATTCGATTATACGTGAGTGGTCTGGAAGTCAATTTATGAAACCCCGGGACAAAGCTTTAACTATAACAAGGGCACGTTAGTGTGTCTTCAGTGTCCTTCCATCTCTTCTGCTGCCAATTCTCAATGTAACCCAGGGGAACTGCTTCACTAGTGCCCTCATCACAAGGTTTTTGCTGTTCTGACTCTTCACCTGAGCTCAACATGTGTACACATGCACATGTGTGCCCACACACTTGCACATAAACACTCTGACACCCCACGTTTTCCTTTGCTGTAGCTCAGTGATTCTGACTTTTGCCATGTTGCAGATCTGCAATGGTATCCACTACCTATGCATATCTTTGAGTACCTGACATATGGCTAGCCTGAATTAAGATGTGCCATAAGTATAAAATACACATACTGCCAGGTACAGTGGCACATGCCTATAATTTTAGCAACTTAGGGCGGGGGGCTGAGGCAGGAGAATCACCAGCTTTAGCAACTTAGTGAGTTCCTATCTCAAAATAAAAAACAAAAAGGACTGGGTATATAAAACCCCTGGTTTAAATAGCCAGTACCAACACACACACACACACACACACACACACACACACACACACACACACAGGATTTTTGTAGGGGAACTGCTTGGTGTGGGCCCTGAAACCCTTGCCCTATCCATGTAGGCCACATAGGCCACATAGGCCACATAGGCCACATAAACAAGGCTCAACTGCAAGATGATTCAGGTCTTGGCAGAATGCCCTGTGATCCTGCCAGAATATATGAAAATAAGTAGTCTTGTGAGGAGTGGCTACAAGACTGGTTGGCATTCACTTCCCTATCTTGAGAAAAGCTGAAATTAGGCAATTTCTTATATGCTTCCCTCATTCCTATAAATTATTGGTTTTTTTTCCAGCCTAGGTACAGCTGTAGGTCATAAAACTGTTTAGCTGCAGTGTAACATTGGCTACTCAACACCAGGGGGGTCCCACCACTTATGTTGCATGTCATCTGGCCCCTTTAAACTCAGTATCATCCTGTGCAACAAGAAATGCAGGGAGTTGATACTATTACTAATCTTGTTTTTGCTGCCTCTTTAAGTAATAAGGTATCTGGGTTTCTTATTTTGTTTTGGTTTTTCACCAGCTGACTGCTTGACAATACCAAAGACTTAGTTTAAAAAAATGTAAAATTCTCAATAATTGTTTTATTTTATAATTATTACATACTTAAAATACATTGGATTAAATAAAATGCAATGTTAAAATTAATTTCAACCATTTACATTTACTTTTTAAATATGCTAGGAAACTTTTATTTTTAAAATTCTTTTAGGGGCTGGGGATGTGGCTTAAGCGGTAGCGCGCTCGCCTGGCATGCGTGCGGCCCGGGTTCGATCCTCAGCACCACATACAAACAAAGATGTTGTGTCTGCCGAAAACTGAAAAATAAATATTTAAAAAAAATAAATAAAATTCTTTTATTTGTACATTATAGTTTTATACATAATAGTTGGGTTCATTTTGACATAATCATACATGCATGAAATTTAATTTGCTCAATTTCAGTCCTCAGTATCTTCTTTTTCCCTCCCCTTTGTCCCTAAGCCCCATTTCCCTTCCTCTACCCTACTGGTATTCTATTCTACTTATTTATTTATTTATGCTTAATAGATATACATAAAAGTGGAATTCATGGTGGAATATTTATACATGCTCATAGTGAAATTTTGTCAAATTAATTCTATATTTCTTCCCCTTTCCTGTCCCTCCTCTCCTCCCCTCCATCTCCTTCTTATACTCTACTGACATTCCTTCTATCTGTACAGTATCTGACACCACTTTTTCCCCTTACTTTGCTCTAGCTTCCACTTACGAGAGAAAATTACCCTTGATTTTCTGAGTCTGGCTTATTTCACTTCACATGATGTTAAGTAAAATTCCATCCATTTACTACAATTGCTATAATTTCATTCTTCTTTATGGATGAGTAGAACACCATGGTATATATATACCACATTTGTCTGTTGATAGCACCTGGACTAGTTTCATACTTACTTGGCTATTGTGAATTATGCTGCTCCAACATTTGATGTGGCTGATTCTCTTTAGAATGCTGATTTTAGAACTTTTAGATATATGTATCAAAGAGTGGGATAGCTGGGTTATATGGTGGTTCCATCCCTAGTTTTTTGAGGAATCTCCATACTGCTTTCCAAAGTGGTTGCACTAAGTTTTAGTCCTACCAAACAAATAAGAGTGTACCTTTTCCCTCACATCATTGCCAGTATTTATTATTATTTGTCTTCTTTTTTTTTTCTTTTGGTACCCAGGATTGAACCCAGGGACACATAATCACTGAGCCATATCCCCAGCCCTTTTTTAATTTATTTTTTTTTTTATTTTGAGACAGGTTCTCACTAAGTTTCTTAGGGCTTCTGTAAGTTGCTGAGGCTGGCTTTAAATTTGTGATCCTCCTGCCTCAGCCTCTCAAATTGCTGGGATTACAGGCATATACCACTACACTGGGCATTTTTTTGTATTGTTTTGGGGAGGTACTGGGGTTTGAACTCAGGGGCACTTGACCACTGAGCCAACTCCCCAGCCTATTTTGTATTTTATTTAGAGACAGGGTCTCACTGAGTTGCTTAGCGCTTCACTTGTTTGCTGAGGCTGGCTTTGAATTCATGATCTTCCTGCCTCAGCTTCCTGAGCTGCTGGGATTACAAGGGTATGCCACCATACCTGGCCTTTTTTTTTTTTTTTTTTTTTGTATTTTTGATAATTTCCATTCTGACTGGAGTGAGAGGAACTCTTAGTCTAGTTTTAATTAGCATTTCCCTGATTGATAGGAATGTTGAACATTTTTTTCCATGTATTTGTTGGCTATTTGTATTTCTTCTTTTGAGAAATATCTGTTTGGTTCTTTTGAATGTCTTTTGCCTGTGTATTGATTGGGTTATTTGGTTTGGGGTGTTAAGCTTCTTGAGTTCTTTATATATTCTGGATATTAATCTCCTGTCAGACGTTAGCTGGCAGAGATTTTCTCCCATTCTATAGGCTCTCTCTTCACACAATGATTTTCTTTGCAGTGAAGAAGCTTTTTTAATTTTATGCCATCCCACTTCTTAATTCTTGGCTTTATTTCTTGAGCTGTAGGGTTGGTTTTTTTTATTTAAGGAAGTCAGGGGCTGGGGATATGGCTCATGTGGTAGAGTGCTTGCCTCACATGCACAAGGCCCTGGGTTCAATCCCCAGCACCACCAAACAAACAAACAAAGGAAGTCAGTGCCTGCACAAATATGTTGGAGTGTTGACCCTAGTTTTTGTTTAGTATTTGCTGGTCTAACTTGTGTTCATCCACTTTGATTTGATTCTTGTGCAGGGTGAGAGATTAAGGATCTAGATTGTTTGTTCTACATATGAATATCTAACTTCCTAGCACTATTTGTTAAAAAAAGGCTACCTTTCCTCCAACATATATACCTTTGTCAAGTATCAGTATGTGGATTTGTCTCTGTCTTCTCTTCTATTCCTTTGGTGCTCATGTTTATTTTGATGCCAATACCATGCTGATTTTGTTACTATAGCTCTGTAGTATAATTTGAGATCAGGTATTGTGATGCCTTCTGCTTCACTCTTCTTACTCAGGATTGCTTTGGCTATTCTGGGTCTCTTATTCTTCTTCCAAATGAATTTTAGGACTGTTTTCTGGTTCTGTGAAGAACATCATTGGTATTCCGGTGGTGATTGCTGTATATTGCTTTTGGTAGTATGGCCATTTTGACAATGTTAATTCTACTTATCCAAGAACATGGAAGCTCTTTCCATCTTCTAAAGTCTTCTTCAGTTTCTTTCTTCAGTATTCTATAATTGTCATTGTGGAGATCTTCCACTTCCTTGGTTAGATTAATTCCCAAGTAGATTTTTTTTTTAGATTGTTGAGAATGGGATAGTTTTCCTTCAGCAGAGTCATTGTTAGATTATTGGGAAACTATTTATGAATATTGATCTTGTATCTTGCTATCTTTTCTGAATTTATTTATCAACTCTAGAAGTCTTCTGGTGGAGTTTTTTTTTGTGGGGGGGGGGTCATAGATATAGGATCATGTCAACAGCAAAGAGAGATAATATAGTTCTTCTTTCCTATTTGTATTCATGTAATCTACTTCTCTTGCCTGATTGCTCTGGCTAGAGTTTCAAGAACTATAGTGAATAAAAGTGGTGAGAGTAGACATTCTTGTCTTGCTCCTAATTTGAGAGGAAATGCTTTCATTTTTTCTCCACTCAGTTTGACGTTGGCTTTGGGTTTGTCATATATAGAGCTAAGTTACTTCTATCTCTATTTTCTCTAGCATTTTTAATGGGTGCTGGATTTTATCATATGCTTTTTCTGCATATATTGAGATAATCATATGATTCTTGTTCTTCATTCTATTTATATGGTGAATTGCATTTATTAATCTACCTATGTTGAACCAACTTTGCATCCCTGGGATGAAACCACTTGATCATGCTATACACAATCTTCTTGATGTGTTTTTGAACATGGCTTAATATGCTAGGAAATTTCAAAACATATATGTTTTGTTTTTCTTTTTTTTCCAGTACTAGATTGAACCCAGTGTGGCTCTGCCACTGAACTACATCCCCAGCCATTTCCATTTTTTATTTTGAGACATGGTCTATTTAAGTTTCCCAGGTTGACTTTGAACTTGTGGTCTTCCTCCCTCAGCCTCCCTAGTTGCTGGAATTTCACAACTAGTTGGCGGTGTGTTTACCACCAAGCCTGGTTTACAACTTGCATTTTTATTGGAAAGCACTGCTGTGGTTTGGTAAGGAAAGAGAAATTGATGGTGTAGAAGAGGTACTAATGCCATAAAATGACATTAAAAACATAACCATCAATTCATAAGGACATTTTAACAACAAAAATATAGCCATATTCTCAAAATAAAGGAGAGATCTTTACTAAATAAATGTAACTTTATGGAAACTCACTACAGTATCCTGATTTTTATATTGCTTCAGCTGATAAAAAAAAGTCTTTGGATTGATGAAGATGAATTTTGGGAACCATTGCCATATAGAGTTCATCTTGTAACATGATAACTCGCTAATTTGGAAGGGGATAGAGCTTAAGGGGCCACCACTCCAGGTAACAGTGTAAGATGGCATCAGTAGGGGTGTCTTTCATCCCACAGTTGTTGGTCCCACCTGGTGGCCTTATGTTTTGCAGTGCTCCATCCTGTCTTCCCACCTCCAAATAAGAGAAAGATGTGGACTATCAGAATCAGAGATAATAACTAGAGGAAACAAGGTAAACAAATACAAATTTATTCTTTTTAAAGTAGAATTCAAGGTAAAGGGAAAAGCACCACAGTAAGTGGCAAAGTTAATTAATTTGCTTCCCACCCCTTCAATCCCAAACTTTTCTACACTTGCATGTCACCCTTGCCACCTCCCCCAAATCTTGTCCAAAATTCTTATCTTATGACCAGTTCTTGCATCAAGCAAGCAGCATAGCAGGCTTCAGGCTGGACTTAATACTGCCTTGGGAACAGCAAATACATTCAGCAGGTCACCCTCCAAATATGGCAACTGTGGGAGGAGATAGACACTGGGAGCAGAGCCCTGGCCTTGAACCTTATCCTCTCCCATGGCCACTGGTGTTAAAATAGTGAGAAGTCAATGAAGTACTTCTTTGTTCCAAGAGCCAGGTTTTGGCAGGAATGCCCAGAGATAGAGCTGCCCAGCTGAGGAGCTAAGTCTCATAGCCTTAGGATAGGGCTTCCAGTTTCTCTCCCAAGACTGTGTTAAGGCAGCTATTTTCTTGGTTATGTGTCAACTATGTCAAAGGAAATTTTATGGAATTCCTAGCCAGACATGGTTTCACAGGCCATTAGTCTGCTATTGAGAATGTGAGTTTAAAGAATGCTCTGGCTCGATGTTGGATCTAGAGTCCAGACTCTTTTCAAAGCATCCACCAGGCAGCACAGGTATCCCTTAAAATGAATTTGGTGGATAAACACCTCCCAGGATTGGCCTCTGCCTGGTCTCAGGGTTTCTCATTAATATGGCCTGCCAGCCCAGTTCTTGGAACACCAGAAACTCAAATAGTTCTCTGTAGGGAAATATTTTCCAACTTTGGGCATTGAAGGAAATGGGCACTTGAGAGCCTTGATTCCAGCCTTTCCAATATTGAGGGAAGGGCATATATCTATCCTCCTGGGTGGGTTATTTTATAAGGAACTTTATCATGGCTTCATATTCTCCACACATTCAGCCTTCCCCAATGTTAATCCACTCTGCTCTAGCTGGAAGCAGAGGTACCTTCACAATGGCATTTTGACTTCAATCAAATTCTTTTGAGGACAAATTGCCTGTCAATCCTAACTGTTCCCTGGTACTATTGGGCAACTCCAGCAAACACATTCCTTATCACTAATGCTAATCCTACAAATCAGAAGGTTTTCCTCAGATTACCAACCTAGCAACTCCCTTTGCCTCCATTCCAGTTACAGGGCCATAAACTACACAGCACCACACATAATACCTTTAAGAGACATGATACATGACAAATACCTAACAACATACAACACATTTTGGTAAATCCAACCCCAATGTGGATTCACAGTGTCCAAGGATCCATTTACCTCACTAGAGGCAAACTGTCCACATATGCTGCAGTGACTGTCACTGGACCCTTGAGCAGTATACTCACCTCAGGTATTACAGGTAAACATAAGACCGCAAAGTGTCCATGACCCCCTTACTGAAGAATAAAACTCCTGACCCGCTGCTCCGGTCCACCTACAGCACAAATCCTACATAACAAGATCTACATCTTTTTTTACCATACCTGGCCCACTGCAATTATCACAGGCAGCCCAAGAGCTCTCAGGTGGAATGGGGGTTAGAGAAAAGACTTTACTGATAATAGATTTTTCCATATTATCTGCCCTCCTAAGACAGGTATATGCCTCAAAGTTCCTGAGCCCTCTAACCACAACAAATTTCTTCTATTCCATTCCTACCCACAATCAAGCCCCCTACAAAGTTACCCCACTCTGAATGATGTCCAGGCTCTGTGTTTGATACTTGCCTACAATCTGCTTATCATAAAGCCAGATACCCAGTTCTCCTGCCCAGAGGCCTCATGAACACTGAGGCAGATGTCATGATAAAACATCTAACACCCTGAACCTGTGGCTTAGTGGGGTAGGAAGCAATCTTTGGCTTCTGGACCCAAGCCATTTCCCTGCATCCCCTGGAGCAGGTCAATCTAGGTTCCCAGCAATTCTATCCACTGACCACTGCTTGATTACAGCACAAGAGTCCAAACATCTTACTCCCTCCTGATCTTGATGGTAATCATTTCTTAAGACCCTGAACTGGACTTTAGGAATTGAAAGTGGCCAGAAGATGTATTCTGTGTTTTAGCCATGTAAAAGATAATAAAGACCTTCCTGTTCCTTCTTATCTTCAGGAGTGGGTAGAGCTTATATCCACTCTGTTTTGGCACCTGAACCACTGATTAGGGGGTCCAGGAAAATTCCTCCAAGGCTCAGGTTTCCAAGGAATAAGATTTAGAATGAGAGAAAAGAACATATTGATGCTTCCTGTTAGATCCCTCTGTGGCCACAGACTTCTGTTGCTTTGGTCTGGAGGGCAGCTCACCCCAAACATCAATGGACAGAGACATCCTAGGAAAGCAGCCAGGATGCGCTTCTATCTTTCCAACCAGAGGCTGAGGCTAACAAAGAGCAAGGCAGAACATTAATACTTCAAGAGGTATTAGAGTTTAATGTGTGAGTGAGGCCAGGAGAGCACTGATGTACAGTAGATATGTAGAGTAGATATGTGTGTATATAAACTCAGGCAAATTAAGTTGACTGCAGGACTGGGGAAAATTTCCTCTTGGTAGAAAGCAGCCTAAGTGGGTTCTGACTCTGTTCAAAGTTCCCAAGCCCACTCTTCCCACCCCCACTATATACCTTGAACAGTTTATGAATAAAGAGGCCACGGTATATGTTGTCTAGGAAGAGTTAGTTCAGTTTGAGAATTGGGTTCACCTTCAGAGTTAGAAAAAACAGTTTTATGCACAGGAAGGCTCCACTGTTGTCTAGGGAGAAAGTGACCAGCTTCCTGATTCGTGGCCAGTGGCTCTTAGGAAGGGACCACTATTAAGGATGGCTAGTTACAATTGCCTTATGATTGGCTGGGGGTAACCAGAAACCTCACCTGACTCAGCCTAAGAGACAGAAGGGTCATAGCCTGGAAGGGTGTAAGGCAGTCATACTCTACCAGGCTAGAGGATGGCTTCCCCTTCCTTACCCAAGGAGAGCAAGCTGCCACTCCTCCTCCAGATCTCTAAGGAAAGAGTCAAAAGAGCAAAGGGTGGCTTCAGTGGGGTCTCCAGAGCATCTCAGTGGCTCTCTTAGAATGCTGAAACCTTCAGGAAAGAGGAGGATTGAGCGGGGAGGCAAGAATCTAAACCTGAAAGAATTTCTTTAATATTCCCAATGTAAAGTAGAAGTAGGAACCAGAATGAACTGTTTCCTCCTTGAGGAAATTCTGCTAGGGACAGTGGCATAAGGAACTGTAGTTATTCAAGGAAGAAACAACATATAGGTAGAATCTGAAGGGCTAGAGTTATGTCCTGAAGCTGAAAAAATAGGACACATATTGCCCAGAGTTCTTTAGGAACACTTTGGAGGTGGGAGGAGGTTCAGTAATACCCTTTTGTCTCCCTGAATTGGGCCAGAGAGTAGGGTTAATCCCTGTGGATTCCTAATGCTGGTACCCTGGGATCATTAGGCTTCTCCCTATCTATAATTCCATGGAGAAGACAAAGGGGCCAATGGGCACTACTTGGCTCTGCAAAGCAGCTTCTCTTTCTCATCTGAATGGCCAAGTGCCATTTGCCCGTGCTGCAACAAAAGGGTAGCATAAGGGACTGGTCTTGCACTTCAGAATTAAAGGGCATATTTCTAGAGTTAGAGGAATCAGGCCTCCTCTTTACCTGACCCCCTCCCCCACCACACATACCTCACATACCACCAGCCTTGCTGCTGCCCAGAGCCCAAATAACTCTGCTTGAGGAATGTGGGGCCAGTGGGGACTGGAAAGGTTGGATGAAGGCTGAGGGAAGATATTGACCAGAATCAGGAAGAATTATGGACTATAGAATGGGGATCTGGCTCCATCAAGAGGCCAGCAGGGTGCTGGCAGTCACATCAGAGCTTCGCACACTGGGGAAGGCATGGCGGAGCTTCTCCATGATGTCCTCCAAACACAGGCTGACATCTTGGCTCTTTGACCCCACATCATCTGAGTTGGAAAAGAGAGATTTGTGAAGATAATATTAAACTCTCTTATATGAGGTCAAGAAGCCAAAGTAGGATGCAGCTAGGTAGTGGGCAGACCCAGAACATTTACATCTTCCTGTTACTATGACTATTATGCAGGATGCACTCAATAGAAGAAACATATGAGTGAATTATCCCTCACTCTAAGATTGAAGGCATGAGGAAAAACCAGTTTTATCCTTAGCAGAACCTCGGGCAGGAAATCTGGGGCAGAACAAAGCCATGGAGGAAGGGGCTGAGAGGGGTTAGGGAACTCACCTGCAGCCTCAGTATCTGGAGTTGTCTGTCCCTTCTCTGGGGGGTGACTGCTTTCTGACTGCTGTGGAGATGAAGCTAGAGACAAATCTGCAGAGCCATTGCCTTCTGATTCAGTGGGTGGCTAGTAAGAAGTAAAGCATAACTTGAGTTTTGCTTTCCTAACCTTACTTTGACAGACTCCTGAGCTTATAAAAGACCTTAGAAATGCATTATCATCCCTGTCCCTTTGAATTTTAGAAGCTTTTGCCAGTGCACAGAAACAATGGCTTCCCCTTTTAGGAAACTTCTTAATATATTCAATTACCAATTAACTTGTTCCTTCAGCAACATGTATCAAAGGCTACCAATTCTTATAAGGATGGCAATGTATCTAAAGCTATCTTGCTGTCATATTGTCTATAATCAAGCTATTTAGAACCCATTTTTTCTGGACATGGAGAGTTGTACACCTGATCTTTGGTTTATGACATAACAGCATATGTTATAAACCTCCAGGAATTCATTTAGAGACTATCTCTTGAAGGATCTGGGAAAAGGTCAGGGAGTACTATTCCCTGGTAGATATAATGACAATAATAAGTAACATTTGTGAAAAGTGTACCACATTCCTGGCATCATGCTAAATACTGTAAATACATTATCTCATTTTATGTTGACCACAATTCTATGATGTTGGTGTTATTATTCTCTCTATGATGGAACTTGGGTTTAATGAGGTTAAGTAACTTTCCTTATATCCCATAGTCACAAACTGGCAGAGTCATACTCAAACTTAGGGCTGTCTGACTCCAGAGGCATACTCCCAGAAATGAAAGGAGCAAAAATTAGCAAGAGACTCCTTTATTGTAAAATTCCTCTTTTGCCAAACATATCCATCCAAACCTGCTTCTTTCTAGCAAATACCATACATGTAAAATCAACTTTTGGGATGACTTCGAAGGTTTTCCATTACTGGGGATTGAACCCAGGGGTGCTCTACCACTGACAATATCCACAGCCCTTTTTTAAAAAAAAATTGAAACAGGGTCTTGCTTAGTTTCTAAGGCTGGCCTTGAACTTGTGATTCTCCTACCCTGGTTGCTGGGACTATCAGTGTGTGCCGTTGTACCAGGCAGAAGTTCATTGTTTCAGTACCAGATTACAATGGATTGTGAAGAAGTGAGTCCTCAAAAGTCTTCCCTCTACCCCTTGAGAATTACACACAAAGGTGGTATGGAAGAGGGGTGAAAGTGAATGGACTAAGGATGTACCCATACCATTCCCTTCCTTCCCTCATCTTCTCCACTGCCAGCCCAAGAATTCTCTTCAGGAAGTTACCTGATAGCCACAGCCAAAAAGCTGTTTCTTCCTCCTCTTTGATGCACCTCCAACTCCCCAAACCTTCCCCCTATGCTCAGGTATTACCTTCATTCTTTTTCTGTCTGTAGTCTCACCTGCAGGAGCAGTTCCCTCAAGCGTTGCAGCTGGGACTCTAGTTGCTTGTTGTGGTCTTCAAGGATCTGCATGCGCGTCTCCAGGCGGCTCTTGTGCTGCCTGAGAATCCTGGCTTCAGCCAGAAGCTCCTCATTGCAGTGGTCCTGTGCTACCTCAGTGGAGCCCTCAGCTAGGTTGGGTGCCTCAGTCGCCTCCTCATGCTGCCACTTCAAGCGCCTCAGCTCTCCTTGGAGAATCCTGCCAAAGATAAAGCCAAGATCTATGGCTCTAAGAGAGTACTGACCAGATCCAAGATGTCCCTTCATATACCAGTGAAAGCAATCCCCATGCTCTCCCATCCCACTTTCCCAGTCATATTCTTGCTCGAACTACTTCCTCTCCAGCATGTATGCCATTTACTCTGACATTCTGAGACTTTAGAGCAGAGGGAGCTGACATTTAACATAAGAAATATCTCAGGGCTTTGATGTACTGATTTAGGGATTAATTCTGACCTTAAAAACAGACAGAAATGTGGTCTACAAATAAAAGAGGCATTAGGGCCACTGACTCACCTTCTCTGTTTTTATATTCCAGGAAAAGATATAAACAAGAGCTCGCCCATATTGCCTCTTTTCTCCTTAGCCCTCCTGTGTGGCCCACTTTGAATGGCCATGCTAGGTATCAAGAAAACAGATTCCAAAGATACAGCTTACTTTGGGGGACATTACTCTTTATTTATTTATTTATTTATTTTGCAACAGATCAGAATCATTATCTGCCTAGTATTTCCCAAGGCCTGCCCTCTGATATTCTAATGCAGTATTTCTCAAACTTTCTAGTGAGAAACAAGGGTTTTTTCCTACTCCATTGTGGAATGATATGTGATCCTAACACACATGACTAGTCCATGGTTCACACCACTTGAAATCCGCCATACAAGTTCAGCAACACTCAAACTAGCCTCAATGAGATGGGTCCACTAATGATGTGTCTGTATGTCATGGCAATGTCCAATTGCTAGAAAAGTTTCTAAAAGCTTACTCTTTATGTATTTGTATTTTCTGGACTGGTGACAAACACTTTGCAGATTGGCTCTTGTCTGCATTCTACACTCTGAGGAGCAGGGTTCCGAAGACTTGCCACTCCAAGTGTGGTCTGTAGACCAGTGGTATGGGTATCCCTTTGGAAGGTGGTTAGAAATACAGAAATTCAGGCCCTACCCAAACCTGTGAATCAGAATTCACAGTTTACCAGGCTCCCCAAGTGACTCATGTGCACATTAATGTTTGACAAATGCTACTCTAAGAGTTATTACAGATTCTACTTCTTTCAAAGTGCCTTGGACCTTCCAAAACTCCTGCTACCATCCCTACTTTATGGAGATTAATGCCATCCCTATAATCTTTACTTTCTCTCTTCAAGCCTTCAAGTGATCCATAGTGTCATCATCTTCTGAAATATTTTCACTAGGTGATAAATAATTCTTTCTACTTCTGGCATGGAAAGTTCTTTGAGAGCAGGGACATGGCATAGTCTTATCTATATTTTCTGTATTTTCTATATATGCATCTAGTTGGTACATGGAAAACTTGGGGTTAAATTAAAAGAATTCAAATAATTACTGTAAGTGCTAGTGTTTATTGAACAGATACAGTAAACTAGGCACTGGGCTAACCCATTATATGCATGATCTCATTTGGTCTTCATAAATGACCCTAGGAGGTCACTTTCTAGACAAGGAAATGGAGCACCACAGAATATAAGTAACTTCTTCATGATCACACAACTAAAATGTGGAAGTGCCAGGTCTTAAACCCAAGCTGTCTGCTTCTGAAACCCACACAAAATTGTGCCGTGACCACACACACACCGGTTCTCATCTTCTAAATGGGCTAGGATCTTCTCTAGCTCCCCCTTGCTTTCTGTAGCCATGCTGCATGGAGCCTGCTGTCCGAAGGCTAGCTCCCGGTCTGTGATGGGGCTGGAATGCCTCAGCAGGTACTGGTCCTCATCTCTGCATTGGGTATTAGGAAAGGAAAACAGGTGGCCAGCTTTAAATAGAGAAACAACTCAGGGTAAGAGTTCTAAGCACTCCGTTCAGGTCCCTGGTGATACATGCTGGAATATTCACTGTTAAGTCACATAGAGAGGGAAAGGCTAAATATTCAAGCTTTGGAGGGATAGAAGTTTTCAAAGGTGGCAGCAGATATGGTCAGGGGTACTGGGAATGAATATTTTCAGGCTTATGGGTCTTCTGGGTTCTCCTTAAAGATCCCTAAGATATAATGAGCGAATCATTTCCTTTTCTGTGCTGTTTTCCCTGTACCCCACTTGCCTTCCTCACCTCCCAGAGGGATTTAAGTCTCAGTCAGGACCAGATTGGTCTATGTAGCTGACTCCTCCTAGGCTATCAGAGCAGAACAGGAACTTCCCCAGAGATGTAGGACCTCTTCCCTGGACTATAGCACAAGTGAATGCCTTTGGCTATCCTTTAGTCAAATCCCTGATGTCTCCCAGGATTAGAGTAACACTAGGTGGGGCTTTGGTATCTTGAGAACAAGAGAATAGCTCCTTTCTGCAGCTTTAGATGAGGGCATATATTCTTCTTTCCCAAAGTTGGGCATAGAAGAACAGAATTTCACAACAGGAAGGGATTTGGGCAGATGGCTCATTCAGTGGATGGAAGGAAGACTGCTTCTCTTTCTAAACACTGTGCCAGGAAGCAGCCTTCCATTTTTAGGGAGTCAAGTACCCTAACCATCACACTCTTGAGGCTATACCCTCCTGGATAGTGTCAGAAGGATCCCAAGGAGAGCTATTTCTGGAAAACAAGCAGCTGTGGAAACTCACATGCTGTCATCTGGGGATAGGCTGTCATTAAAGAAGGAGCAATTTTGACTTTCCATTTCAGCAAGTCTGGGAAGAAAGAACAGAGACAGTAGAGAAAACAGGATGTGGGGGCCTGCTTTCATCTCAAGAACTCTAATCCCATAATAGGATCATTGGCACTGGGAGCTGTTCCAACCACCCCTAAGTGTTGGGACTTGCTGGTTGCTGCACATCCCACTGTGTACATCCCCTGGCCCTGATTCAATTCTCATTGTCCCAACTGAAAACCCTTCCCCATTAGACTTCCTACAATCCCCCCACCAAAACCTTGTACCTGCTAGCAAAATGCTCAATTCGAGAGTGTGTGTCAGCGTGTGGCAACATTGGGGAAGAAGCCGGCCTGAAAAAAAGCAACAAAGATTCAGAGGACCAAAGATTAGACAGCTACATCACCTGTTTCCTCAATGCCTTCCCCCATTCTACCCCTTACATTGTGGAGATGGGCAAGAGCTGATTGGAACAGGATACAGAATCTGGATTCTAGCCTATATCTCAGGCCTGAGTCTAGGTCAGCCCAAGCAGAACTGCCCTGTCACTGGTGGAATTCTCCCTGGAATGTTCTTCTAGCCCACCTGAGACTAGCTCCTTCACAGCACAAACACAAGGTCAGTGAGACTGCCCACAGTCCCTGCTCCACCACTGGTACTCACGTCTCACTGCAATCTGCCTCCAGCACTGATTGTACAGGCAGATAACCTCGCTGAGGGTGTTTGCTGAAATAATGTTTTGAGCGGAATTTGTTCTTTAAGGTTGTGGCAAAATCTCTCATGTTCTCGCTGGATGTTGTCTGGTGGGAGACAGGACAGAGAGACTCATTTTAGTGGCTTCCAGATATTCTGGGAAATTGTGGCTAATCCCCTAGAGCAAAAGTGATTGGAATTCCACTCCTGTTGATACCTTCCACACCCTGCTCCTAGCTAAAGTTCTAGAAAGATACTCGCCAAACTATGAATACTGGTTGTCTCTGAGAATTTATATTGGAGGAATGGAGGCCAGGTAAATACAGGTATACTTTCATTTTATATTTTAAATGCTTCTATCTGTATAATTCAAATATTTTTACAATGAGCATATTTTGTTAATTTAAAAATATCTTTTCAAATAAATTCTGAAAATGTAGAGAATGATCAAGAGGATTATCAGCTTATCCTCTCCAGCTAGTTTTCTGTATTTGACTTTTTATAATGTTTTCTTCAAAATGATAATAAATAAAAAGTAAAGGGAATGGTCCCTGCTCCCACCTGGTTACACATGTTTCTGTGCAACAGAATTTGAAGAAGAGATGACAGTTTGGAAATATGGATTATAGGGAAATAGGTTGAAATATGGGGAGATGGGATGGGTGAAGGAGCAGTGAGAAGGGAATTTGGGATATACTTGGGGCTCTGGAATATGTGGGGGAGCAGAGTCGTCTCAGGAAGTTACACAGGGAGCTATGGGTCTTGAACAAATCACAGGAGCAGTTATGGCTGCAGTTCAGAAATGCTGACCAATCTGGGCTCAGATGACTGTGAAGGGCACAGTTGCCAGTGAAGATCAAGTGGAATTTATGGGATAAGGTAAAGAACATATAATTTTCCTTCCCGAGGAACTGAGTAATTAATTTGAGCACAAACTCTGGTGTTGACTAGAAGAGATAGAATCAATGACAAAGTAGCAAGGAAAGACATTGTGGTCTACTGTAGAAGCAATGAAGGAAGCTAGCCAGGAAAAACTCAAGTGGGCAGGATAACATGAGTCATCTGCAACTGTCTTTTTCACTCTATTTCTTTCCTGAGCCTTTTCTCTGCAGTAAAATAATGGGTGTTCTTTAAATGGCTGAGAGTGTCATGGGCCAACTGTGGCTCTAGTGAGGGAAAAGCTCCAATGGAAAAATAGAGGTCTGAATCCCCTAAACTGGTGAATTACTGGGACATTTTGGGGAATGCTCCCAATAGGATAGCAGAACAGAGTCAACTTTGGGAAAAATGGATCAAAGCCTAGAACCTGAGAGCTGCCTACCCCTCCCACCTAGCCCAGAGCCTCCATACCGGTGTATAATATTCCATGATGGGGTAATGCAGCTTGTTGCCTTTGCTGGCCCTGCCAGTCAAGAAGCAGGTCTGGCAGATATCCACATTAAATTGTTTCAGACTCCGGTACCTTGGGGAAAGGAGACATTGTACGAAAGATAATCCAGTGTGCCACAGTGACTTCACCCATTCCCCTGACATCTAAATATACACATGTGTTAGAAGGGGATGGGACATGGAGTCATAACATGCTCAACCTCATAGACATAGCAGTGGCTGAATCCTCAACAGATGGGGAGCCTTATTTTAGAGATTATAACTCTTCATGATATCATAAGCCCATATTCCCATGAAGTATGAGAAAGAACATTGTCTCACCACCTTATTTTTTAAAAAGTAGGTGGGGAGGGGAATAGTGGTAAAGATCTCATTGGAGCAAATAGCTTTCTAAACAAGAGTAGTCCAAAAGCATCCAGGATCCCAGGTACCACCACTTACCTTGGAGTAGTTACACATGTAATATAAAGGCAGCTTACTATCCTAGCCTTGGTTAAGCTGGCTATAAGATATTTCCAAAGTTTATTTATAATAATAACTCTATTATTACATAATATAGAATAGCCTTTTAGATCTACTTCTAAAGCCTGGCTAAAACACCCAGACTTATTAGCATAGAAGAATGAAACGCTGAGACTTAAAGGAACTCAGCTGAATCAATATCTAGTCCTAGATCTACCATCAACTAGCTGTGTGAACTTGGGCAAGTCACATTCCACTTCTATTTCTCATTTGCTCATCTTATAAAAAGTAGGGTATTTGTCAGGTGTGGTAGCACACATCTATATTCCCAGTGGCTTGGAAGGCTGAGGTAGGAGGATTGCAAAGCCAACCTCAGCAACTTAGCAAGGCACTAAGCAACTTAGTGAAACCCGGTCTCAAAAAATAAATAAGGGCTGTGGATGTGGTTCACTGCTTAAGAACCCCTGAGTTCAATCCCTGGTACAAACGAAAAATATCAGGGTATTTTTAGGAACAGTAGTATGAGTTAAAAAGTTGAATATTTTATGAAGAAGGCCAAATTCAAGACAGTGGTTACCTTTGTGGAAGAATGAGAGGAGAATGTAATCAGGGAGACTTAAGATGAATTATAATAATGTTTTATTCCTTAAGTTTGATTGTGGGTATATACTGTAGTGTGCTAGCGACGGTTCCTTATTAGCTCGCAAGAACTGGCTGTTCAATTTCAAGTGTTTTCTAAGCCATTACCTTATAATGAAATTATAAATGCTCACAATTAAATAAATGATACTGAAAACAAAGGTAATATTCAAATCTCATCACTTCTTAATAAGTTTATTATGATCTATGCTCTTGTGATTATTTACAACTATTGTACTGGTTAAGTATTTTTTTATCTGAAATGCATGAGACTAGAAGTGTTTCAGATTTCAATTCTTCTGATTTTGAAATATTCACACATGCTTTTCTGGTTAAGCATCCCTACTCTAGAAATCCACAATGTTCTAAAATAGATTTGGGAGCATTTCAGATTTTTGGATTGGGGATATTCATCTTGCATCTGCTTGGTGGAAATACTATAAATGCTGTGCATCTCTTCCTGATTCTGCTCAGGAACCTCCTGTAAGTAACCTGACATAGGCCAGAGTAGGGATATTTATACCACAGAATTTAGCAAATATTACAAATCAGGTTTCCTTTTTTTTTTTTTTTTTTTTACTTTCTGGGGAGTTGATTGTAAAATGTTTGTTGGCACACCATTTGGTACATAGGAATTCTTATAGTATTTGCTATACATTTTGTAGGTTTTTAGTACTTCATTTGTCAAAAATAAACCAAAACTAAAATATTTCATAATTTTCAATTTTTAAAAAGTTAAACATTTTGCAATAGAAAGAATTACAACAATATATAATCATACACAATAGTTTAGCTATAACTATACAATAATTATATAATGTGTTATCTTGTAATATCTGATTTATATTTCCCATGACATATTTATGATGATTATCATCCCAGCAGGTATTGTTTCTCCTACCTGAACCCTTTGATGGGGCACTGTCTACAGATAGAGCACTTGGTCTGATGCTTTACTTGCTCAGCAATGGTGACCCGATGCAAGACAGCCAGCCACACCATGGACTGGGGCTCCAAGTTGACCCATTCCAGGAACTGGGAAGCTTCAATGACTGGCTTCCCTGTGCTCTGGGGAAATAACAAGTCCAATGGATATGATTGAGGCCCAACATATCTTGTCCTTAAGAGTGGCAGCCCTCCAAGAAACAGGGGAACCAGCAGGGTCTGGGTTGGCCTATTCTTCAGAGGTTTCCACCTGTTACCCTGTCTTAATGGAGCTGGCACATTCCCCAACAGTACTGCAACCCTAGACCTAGAATATCCTCTGTTCTGTTGTCCCATCCCAACAAACTCTCTTACATCTGAATATTTCATGTTAAAAGCTAGTTTTTGGTCCTCCTTCAGTTCCTCCAACCCTTTCTTCCATGTTGCTTCCCTCCATCCTGCCCTTCACAGTTCCATACTCACAAAACGGAAGCAACTACGGACACTGGGCTCCACATTGCTGCCCCCAAATGCTGCCACTTCACCCAGCTGACGGGGCACCTGAATGGCCTCATGAAGCAGGACACCGAGGTGGCGCTGGTCACACTGGCTGCCTGAATTGGCCACTTGGCTGAAGAGGTCTGCTGGGCCCACCATGAAGAATGGCCAACCCCAATGCAGGAATGGCCAGAGAATGATATAAGGAGAAAAATCAGAAAAGGAAGACAGGGAGAGAATATATTGATGAAGCTAATGATTTTTGAAACCAGAATACATAGAGATTTATCCCTTAGCTTCTAGAAGCCTAGAAGTTCTAAAAAGAGCATTCTCTGAGTTCAGGGAGCAAAAGCAAGACAGACACACATGGAAAGCATCAGGAAGAGAGGGAGAAATAGAAAGAGACAAAGAAGGACAAAAAGCAAGCTGTGTGTAAGAGTAGTGCCAGACACAATGATGCCACTGAGAAAACAGATTCCTTAAGAAGCAGTATGAGAGCTCAGGCTCAGGGGCATTTACACATGCATCACAGTTGGGCTTCCATACCCTATCCTATTCATGTAGTTTAATACTGCAGTAATATCTCAATAGTCCACACAAATAGAAGGAAGCAATGGCATGGATAAATCAAAAAGAGGTGCTAATTCAAAACATCCGATCATCTAAAAATGACCTCTACGTGCTGTGCAATATACTAGAGTACTTATATTTGAATATGGACTGAATTGGCACTTCTAGAACCTCCTCCATCTCAGGCCAATCTTAGCAAACCTCTTCCAGAGGTTATTGTCTGTCTGCTTCATACCTCGCCAAAGGTCTAGAAAATACACAAAAGCAGAAGGCAAAAGGCCTGGGTTTGAGTTCTGGATCCATTGCTCACTAGCTTCAGAATCTTGGAAAAGTCATAAACCTCTCTATGCTGCAGTTTCATTACTTGAAAATTGAGGACAAATAATCACTGTATATCATCTCATCTCAAAGGAATGTTGAATAAAATAAATAATAGAGCCATAAACATACTTGGAAAAGTCCCCTTCCCTTTGGAAAGTACATGCTTTCTATGTACGTCTATCTCCTTCTCCAGACTGTAAACCCCTTGAAGCAAGGACCATATTTAATTTGACCTAGCATTCACCCCATTTAGCAGAGAGCTCTATATACATTAGGATTTAACAGCTGCCGCTGTGCTGCAGAAAAGTTCAAAATGCTGAATTACAAGTTTGAGGATGGAGGGGAAAACAAAGATACCATAAACCATAAAGTTTAAAAACTACAAAACTACGTACTGTTCATCTCCTAGAGAATGTTGATTATTGCAACCTGTCTATGTAATGACATGAGAAATCTCCAGGAGAATGTGTGACACACCTTCAGCTTCAGACTAGAACTAAAAGTCAGGGCCCTAGAAACCCCATGATATCAACATGGATTCTAACTAAGTACTTACATCAGATCAGAAGAAACTAAGCCCCTCAGAATGACACTGGGAATAATAACAAGCCTTAGGGTTAATTTGGCCTTTGGGTGCCATGCATTCTTGGCAATCCTGGACCAAGAACCATCACAAAGTGGGTCAAGCAGCCTTCTGCTGAGTCACAAGACTTACCTTCTGTTTATCTTAGACCTTTACTCCTCCCTGAAACACCTCTCCCTCCACCCAAGACCACTCCAGACTTTGGAGTTGTACTCACACTGAAGCTTTTCTTTCACTTCTGTGCCACACAGGCATGCAATGCCAGTCTTAAAGGACAATGCCCGCATCTTTCCACTGCGACCACTAGGTTTAAAAGAAGAGACTAAGAACATGAATATATGTGAAGTGTTAACATCTGGGCAGTCACTGTCCTCACTGAGTTGACTCCAGCAGAGCTCTGACCAAACATGCCCCAAACTGAGCTGGGTCCAAGTCCACCACGGGAGCAACCCCTTCCCACCATATCCACTGAAGATGTCCCACTGAATTTATCCTGGAAGTTGGCAGGACTGAAATTGCTTACCTATCAAAAACATTAAGGAGCCAGTTGAGGCTCATGTCTACACATAGTGGCACATTGACCAGGATGCCTCTTTCCTCCTCTAGCCGTTCATATAAGGCAGTCAGGCAGTGAATGACCTCTACCACATCCATCACATGATCACTGGCCTGCAGATCATGCTCATTGAAGATCTCCAGGGCTGTAGTTAGAGTTACCAGATCCACTGGAAGAGAGAGGAGAAAGGGAAAATATATAGCCAAAAGTAGGACACCAAGTATTGAACTAGGAGATAAAGTCACCGACATCCCCACATTTGACTCAATCTCCAGACTGTGTGCTTATATCATGTACAAGGATAATATAAGCTTCTCCTTTACTAAAGACCCTTATCCCAAGAAGGGGGAGCAGCAAAAGATCCCCTAAATTAATCAAACATATTTATATACTCATATTTTCTTTGACACCAGTTTCAAGAAGATGATGAGGCATGAATAAATTCATCTCCTATGATCTCCTAAGAGATCATATTTTGTTTTAAGTTTCTCTGTCTTTACATAGTTTTCAACTTTAAGTAGGTCTATACTTGAACCTTGTTCTGAAAACCTAGATAATATTGGTGAAGGCTTGGGTATGGCTGGGTAAATATGACACATATCAGGAGTACATTTTAATGACTTCCAAGGCTGAATGAGCCTACCCAGATATGCCTAGGCCAGGAAACTTGAAAGAACAGTTATTGCTATATCCAATAACCCCAAGATAGCAAACCATGATCTGGATACTTCTGGACAGGAACTAATTGCTTGATTATCCTTGTTGGGCAGGGGGAAAGGGACAAAGAATTGGATAGCTATAGGGTTAATTTGGAAACAAGTCTAGGGGTTGGAATGAGTAGAAGAACCCTAGAAAGAGCATGTGTCTACAGACAAAATATGCAAGCCTTTGGAGAGTTCCCACCAAACCAATAAACAACAATCCTGGCCAAGATAGGATGAAAGTAGGAAACAGCAGACAGATGAGGAACAGGACAATGAAGGTCAAAGCCTTAGGGAAATGTGACAGGAGACATACGGCGCAGGGCCTTCTGGACTCTGCGGAGCTTCATGGCAGTGCGATAAGCTGAGAACTTAATGTTGTTCAGATCAGCTGCAAAGAATGGAAAGAGACTCACTCAGATCAGGAGAATGCAAATTAAAACCCCAACAAGATACCATGTTATTCCCACCAGGTTGGGGAAAAAATAGAAGTCTGACAACAGCAAGTGTCAACGAAAATATGTATGAATGAAAACTGCTAGTGTAAGTGTGAATTTATATAATCACCTTGAAAAACAACTCAGGCATTGCCTAGAAAAATGGAATGCTCATGTATCCTACCACATAACCAGGTATATATCACACAGCAGTAATTTATAAACATTTTTGACCAAGATTCACAGTAAGAAATTCATTTTACATCATGACCTAATATGCAAACACTCTTTTGTGAATGTTTAAATGACTTAAACATGTCAGAAAACAATACCTAACATATTCATTAAATATATATGTTTTTTGTATATCAATCATACTTCAATAAAGTATTTTTTAAAAAGAATAGAAGGGAACCTCAGTCAATAAGCAGGTGGAACAGAAGTGAGTGCTTTGTTCTTTCTCCAAAAGCATTCCTTTCTTTCCCTTCTGCACCTTCCTCAACTGGAGGCTGTACATTTCTGACCAACTATTCTATCATTACATTAGGGAACTATGCCCATAGATGTGAGGTCTAATCTGCTTTTTAATAATGTAAAAACAAAATTACTATCAAATACAACACTTACTAAGGATTTGTTACATATTGACATTTCTTAGTCTATTTCAGTTTTAAATGCTTGTTACAACACACCAAAATGGTGTTATAATCCATAGACTGAAAATCATGCCTTAGAGAAATGCTTGCACACAAGTACGAGAAGACATGTATAAGAAATCCTTAACAGCATTGTTCTTCTTAGCTCCAAACTAGAAACCCACATGTTCATCAACAGTAGAATGGATAAAGAAATTACTATATACAATGTAACACACTAGAACAGTGAAAATGAATGAACTGTATTCACCTCATCAACATGGATAAGATTTGCAACATAATGATGAGTCTCTCTTCCTAGTCAAAGATACGGCACACAAATGTCACACTCATTGCAGCTTGGTCAGTGTCTTTCAAAGCAGATTAGACCTCACATCTATGGTCATAATTCCCTAATGTAATGATAGAATAGTTGGTCAGAAATGTATAGCCTCCAGTTGAGGAAGGTGCAGAGGGGAAAGAAAGGAATGCTTTTGGAGAAAGAACAAAGCACTCACTTCTGTTCCACCTGCTTATTGACTGAGGTTCCCTTCTATTTTTTTTAAAAACACTTTATTCAAGTATGATTGATATAAAAAACATATGTATTTAATGAATATGAAACATCATGAGTTTGGAGATAAGTATAAACTGTGAAATCATCACCACCATCTATGTCACAAATCCATCTATCACCTCCAAAAGTTTCCTCCTGCCCCCTTACTAATTATTATTATTATTAGTGGTCATTGTTGTTGTCATAGTAGTAGTAGTAGTATGTATGGGATAAGAACATAATATCTACCCTCTTAGCAAAAATTTAAAGTATGAAAACAGTATTATTAATTATAGGTACTATGCTGTAGAGCTCTAGGACTTATTCATCTTATATAATTAAAACTTTGCAGCCTTTGACCAATATCTCATTTCTTCCTCCACCAGGCCCTGAAACCTATCATTCTACTCTCTCATTCTATGAGTTTAGATTCCTTACATAAGTGAAGTCATGTGATATTTGTCTTTCTGTGCCTAGCTTATTTCACAAATGGCAGGATTTCTTTCTAAGGCTCAACAGTATTCCATTGTGTGTAGATATATTTTCTCCATCCATTCATCCATTGATGTACATTGCAGGACAAAGGGAGCTGTATAGATCCCCACCCTATACAAGTACCCCACATTCTTACCTAATGTTTGGTATAACTCAGTCATCTTGGGATGGTCCCAGCATGTGGTCTGAGCCTGGTGGCTACAAACAAAAGCATCAATAGTGCCATCATCCACCCCCCCACACACACACACATACAACACACACAGCGATACACTCAGTGATAGGTTGGATGTAAAAAGCTACAATAGAACCCTGAAGGTCCCAAAGCACAAGGGTTCACCTTTACCCAGGTAGAATCTTGAGCTCTTGAGATGAGTAAGAGGAAACACTGGAGTAGATGGAGGAATCCCCACAGACAAGGAATGACGGGGATAGGTAGGACAACCAAGGAAGTGGGTGGGCAGTTGACCGACCAGTTCTGATTCTGACGATCACTCACTTGATGTAGTAGGGAACTTTATTGGGTGAAATTGCTCTTTCCCAGGGAACCTGGACAGAGGCTGGTAAAGGAAAAGAGAAAGAAAGCTGGCCACTGTCCGCTAATGGTCTTCAGGCCTCCCAGTCTCCTGGCCATTCCCCTGCTCTATCCTCCCCAAAAAGGCAGTCAAGCCCCAAAGGAGATGTCTCAATTTCACTGCCAGTTCTTAATAACCCATGAGGGTGGGCAAACATTTCTAAAGAATACATTGCTCTCCCTGATATTGGGAAAGGGGAAAAAGTTGTCCCTGTGCCCTAATACATCAGAAATGTGGCTAGGATACAAACAGGAATACATGATGTTGCCTACCCTGACATTCTTCTCCCTGAACAGACTGCCATTTCTACCCATTTAGCTGCAGGCAGCTGGATTGATCCTGTGCATATGAAGTGGATCCTACTTTCCTCATGGGATTTAAAGCCCTTCCACAAGAAGGCCAAGTTTCTTATCCTGTGGGATAGAGGGAAACAGTACTGCCCATTTCTCTCCTTCTTTCCCCTACCCTACCCACCTCTTATGAGGAACTCTGGAAACTCATGCCTCTATCATCCCTGTGTCTTTATCCACCAGATCTCCCAGGAGAGACTCAGCAAGTCTGACTGACCTATTCACGACAGTTTCCCTGAGTACAAGAATCCTCTGTGGGTGTAGATGCATGTCACTGATTATAACAGTAACAAACCTGACCATGGTTAATGATTATGGTTCTCCTACTATGTGCCAGGTTAGATGTGCTCATACTTTGTATACAGATCTAATTTTCCTTTCTGTATATCCACTGCTACCCACCTGGTCTGGGCTAGATTACTGCAATGTGCTTCCTCACAGTTTTCCTTGATCCCATTCTTGCCTCCCAACAATCTACTCTTAACACTATATTCAAACATAAGTCCGATCACATCATCACTCATCTCAAACCCTGCCAGTATACCTCCATTCTATTTGGAATAATCCTAAGTTCTTATTTTCACCTACAAGACCCGCTGTGCTCTGGCCTCCCTACTCTTCCTCCTTTTGCTCTATTGCACATGGACCTCCTTTCTGTTCCTCTGTACACCTCTGCTTTAAGAATCTCAAATTGCTGCCTAGTATCTTTCCTCAGCTACCCCATGGTTCATTCTTTTGGTTCCTTTAGGCATCTGTTCAATTGTTACCCTCTCAGTGAGGCTTCTGTAATATCTTTTCCCTTAAGTACTCCCTAACCATGCCTTCCTAGCTTTATTTTTTTTTCCATAGCACTTGTTATAAATTGACCTTATACATATTTTACATATTGGTTTGTAATATGCCTTTCTTCACTAGAATGTAAACTGTCCTCCAGTATCTAAAAAGTATTTGGTCCACAATAACATTATTTAACAAATAAAATCATTTAATTCCCATAGCCTGATGAGCTAGATAATGTTTTCCTCTTTTTATAGATAGGAAATTTGAGGTTCAGAAAGATTTTTCAAACTTATACAGCTACTAAATTGAGGAACAGTGACTCTGACCCAGGTCTTTCTGGTTGGAGAACCTGTTCTTTTAACTATCACTCTGCTTTATCCCTATTGCTTCATGGATGCCAAGTTATCCTAGGTTTCACGAGGCCCCCAGAGAAAAATGTAGGTTCTCTTGGAAGGTGGTTGAGGTTCTGCTAAGTGAAGTTCAGTTTGGCTCACATACAAGAGAGGAAGTGCTGTGACCCAGGTCCAAAGTCCCGATGGGCATCCTGGAGCTGCTTAAGCCTCTCACCAACTGACACCTATGGAAAGAACAGGTAGAAAAGCAATAGATCTATTCTAGTTATTTAGTTTTGGATCCCCAGGTTCCATCAGATATCCTTTTTTTTTTTTTTTTTTTGGTACCGGGGATTGAACTCAGGGGCACTCAACCACTGTGCCACATCCTTAGCCCTATTTTATCTTTTATTTAGAGACAGGGTCTCACTGAGTTGCTTAGCACTTCAATTTTACTGAGGCTGGCTTTGAACTCATGATCCTCCTGCCTCAGCCTCCAGAGCCACTGGGATTACAGGCATGTGCCACTGTGCCTGGCCCAACAAAAATCTTCATGAACTCCTTTATAGGCTGGCTTTTCTCTGGTTCCAGCCCCTCCAATCATCACCCAACTCCTAGCCTTCCCACATTCTCCAAAGCAGAGAAGAGCCACCCTAACTCCAGGTCACAGTCATTCTTGTCCCTGTCTACCCTGAGTGCTCAAATCTAAACAGGTCCCTCTCATTTCTTCAGTTCAATCATTCCCTGTAGCTCAGAGGCAAGAAGCTTATTCCCAGATCACACATTTTCTAGTACTCTTTTTCCATGTAGGTTTCATTTCAATACACTTTCATTTCCTTTGTGCCTGAAGAAGTTTTCCCCAAGCCTAATTACACTGAGGTGCTTCTGCACAGCTCATTCCAGGCTGTTTTTCTACCTGTAGCTGTTTCCACCGGATGTTGATCTGTTCCAGGGCCCGGGAATTGTCCATTGACAAGTGCACATCAGAAATGGCAAGTTGGTGTGCCAGATCATTCACCAACTTCACTCCATCTTTCATGGGGGAAAATTCTTCTTTGAATAGCTGGAGAACCAGGACCAAAGTAACACAGCAGAGAGTGGGAAAGAGAACTCATTAGTCATTGACCTCAACTCTTTCCTCTTTACCAGGTTTTCTTTCAAAAACACAACTTAGGTGCTTTCCTATTAGGGCAACAAGAATAAGTGTGTGTGGCCACTGTTCTCATACTCATCTTCTATTCATCATAGAAAATCAGAGAAAAACTGTAGAAATATAGAGGGAACTACAGCCAAGCCAGTCCCAAATCTAGCACATAAACCAGAAGAGGTTCATTTGTGTTCCAAGACAATGATGGAGTCTCAGCAGGAGGAATATTATCGGGAATCAGAAAAGCATCAGGTCTCAGATGTGACTATAATCAGGGGAGAGGTCCTGCATACCTTAATAGCCTGGATGTGCTCTGGAAGTGAATCAATGAAGAGATCCCCAATAGGTTCCCAAGTGCCTCGGACTCCCTCAGCTTGTGTCAGAGTAGTGCTTAATTCCTCCATTGCCCCTTGGATCTCCAACAGCTGCTCTAGAGTGCGCTCAATATGACGGTGCTGGTCCACACAGCGGGCTGTCAGTTTCTCCCATAGTTCACTGGCTACTGTCGCCTGCTTCCATACAAAGCGGCTAAGATTCTGGATCCGTTGTCTGGGGGAGGTATCTGCAAGTGTAGACAGGAAGCCAGATCAGGCTAAACAGGCCAGAGCAGCCCAAGAAAAGACAGACATCCTTTTGTATAATGTGTGTGTACAGGTGCATGCTTGTGTACATGTTTGCATATATATTCATACTCACACAAATGCATATTTTACATGGTTGAGTTCCTTTTGCACATTCAAGTTTCTTTTGAAATTAAACTTTATTTTGAGATTATTATACATTCTCAGGTAGTTGTAAGAAATAGTACAAAGATCTCATGCCCCCTTTGCCCAAATGGTAACATCTTATATACCTATAGTACAATATTACAACCAGAATTTTGACATTGACATAATCTACCAATTTTGTTCAGAGTTCCCACTTTAGTTCTATACAATTTTACCCCATGTTGGTTCATGTATCTACTACCACTTTGGTTTCTCCTGCTTACTATATCATCAAGTTTTCTTCATATTTTAAAAAATGGGCAAGGTGGGGCTTGGGTTGTAACTCAGTGGTTTAGCGCTTGCCTTGCATGTGTAAGGCACTGGGTTTGATATTTAGCACCACATAAAAATAAATAAAGATATTGTGTCCATCTACAACTAAAAAAATATTTTTAAAATGGGCAAGGTAAGTAGTAAAATATTTCAGTCATATCCATATGACCCTGGGATGGTTTTGCATTAGTGACTGCTATCCACTTATATCTAAAGGAGGAAGGCATTTTATAAAATTCCAGCATGGATAATGTTGGTATAAAGTGCCCAGGTTTTCTTCATAGGCTCATAGTTTGTAGATCTCTTCTTCCTCCTTTAGACTTCCCCATGGAAGAAGATTCAGAGCCCTAAAATCCCAGGCGAATTCAAATTGTCTTGCTTTCTTTTGCTCATGTCTTATCTGTGACCCATTGGGCAACAAATTAAGTACTAGCCCTCTTACTGTGAAGCTAGAAATAAACAGAAAGGGAATGGAACTGACAAATGGCTCAATTAGTGAGGGCTCCTCTCCAAGATATTTACAGCCTATCTCAGAGGGTTGAGGATTCTTTTTGGAGAAGAGGGCTTGCTGGGCTATCATCCCTTGGCGATTAGACCTAGTCAATATGGATCCTACCCTGCTTCCTTGTAAACCACTGAGAGTATCCCTCTCTATCAAGGGAGGGGCTGGAAGTCATCAAGGTTGTTCAAAGAGCTACACTCAATTTTTTCTCTCAAAGGTCGTTGCCTAATTTTTAAGATTTTAAAAAGGTTTTTAGTTGCTGGTTGATTAGAGTATTGCTACATGTCCCTCTAATGTTGGAATAAAGTAGTATGTTTGTTGAATTGTTTTTATGCTGGGGATTGAACCCACTGGCACTTTACCACCACTGAGGTATACCCCAGCCCTTTTTACTTTTTAATTTTGAGATAAGGTCTTGCTAAGTTGGCAACGGTAGCCTTGAATTTGCAACGCTCCTGCCTCAGCCTCCAGAGTTGCTAGAAAACAGTATTTTTTGAAAGGACCTACTGCTACTTTTACTCACAGTTAGTTTGATTGATTTGAATGTTTTAAAATATTTTCATGTCTCATTAAAGTCTTCATGTGATATTCCAGAGAGCCATATACAGCTTTGGGCCATATGCTGGTGATCCCTGTTCCAGGTCCTGTTCTCTTTCAGCTTTTTCTTACAATATGAATCCTGCTTCTTTCCAACTTTGAACTCATGGGAGAAAACTAGCCTCCCTTATATGAGAAAATGAGTTTGGGGAAAGCTGGAAGGTGTTTGTTTAGTGGTAATAGTTCAAAAAGAAGGGGATAGAACAGAAGACCACTCACCTTTGCTCTCAGAATGAGACTCCTCTAATTCTTCAAATGGGTGCTGGGACAGGAAGGCCTGAGCTGACTCCAGCACAGAGTAAATATAGGGGCCCCGAGATTTGACTTCTTCCATAAAGGCCTGTGAAGTTTAGCAATGTAGTCAACAGGAAAGGAAAGTCTTTCAATCACTTTAAATTACATTCTACAATTAATAATCTTTCTTCTTATCAGTACAACTTGATTTGGCATTACCAAATGTCTTTGAGTTACTAGATCAAAAGAGGTATGGTCCTGCCTATAGGCAGAAGAATAATTCTAACTCATGAAGGTCTATTTAGTATGAGATGAGTCTGGCTGTGTCACAGGATAAAAAGAAATGTGGGGATCTTGTTTTACTGGAAGACTGAGAAAGTCCCTTTTAAGAGAGAGACTAACAGGAATAAAAACAGAATGGGCAGAAATTATATTCATTTTTGTAATTTTTGTGAAACACAGAGTACATATATCAGAAGTGCATAGATTGATAAATTTTCATAGTGTGATTCCATCTGTGCAACTAGTACTGAGATCAGGAAATAGAACTCCACCAGCATCCCAAAGGACACCCTGGTGGCCCCTACCAGTCAGTATCTCATCCTTTCCCCTAAAAGGTAACCATGATCCTGATTAATCACCAATTAGTTTTTTGCTTACTTTCAAATATAAGTGGAATAATACAATATGTTTTATTTTTATATTTGGTTGCTTTTCACTCAAGATACTGTTTGTAAATTTCATCTATGTTATACCATGCAGTTATAGCTTATTTTCCTGTTGTATTATATTCCATTCTGTTTCATTTTAAGAGATATTGTTATTTTCTGATTATAGAGGCAATATATGTCACAAAAATATTTAAAATTTTAGAAAATTATAATCAATAAAATTAAAATGAATTCCAATTTCATCTCCTAGAGTTAACCATTGATAACATTTTATATAGTTCCTTCCAATGTCAAGATATATATACATATCTATATATATGCATACATATCTATATACATTTTCACACAATTGAGATTCATCTGAATGTGGTTTTGTATCCTATGCATTTTCACCTGATATCATATTATGTTCATTTCTCCATGTCCCTGTTAAAAATCAAGGCAGGATTCTAAATAGGACAGAAAAACAGTCTGTGAAATACTATGCACAGACTAGTAGGTCTGCATACAGCTTCCTGTTGATTTGGGTGTCTAAGCAGAGCTGGGTGCCTGTCTATCAGTGTATTATGGAAGGGACTCCTCCCATGATGAGAGGCTATACAATATGGCCTCCAGGATTCTAACCTACCGCATGTGTCTCCTTCTCCTGTTGCACCAGGGCCACATCCCCTTGTAGGGGCAGTTGAGCTGATAACTCCTCATCCTTTTGGCTGAGCCAGTCAATAATTTCTTGTAGAGGGAGTTGAAGCTTTCCACTGTGGTCTGTGAAGGCCTCTAGGCGAGCACTGCACACAATGGGTAAGACCAGTGTTGTTCAAACTTCTTTTTAAGTAACAAAACATATTTTTCTCAAACAAACACTTATGTGGAACTTTAATATATAAAACATATTTAAGAGTAGCTGCTCTACTGGAGTGAAAGGACGCCCAAATCCCTCCTTCTTACCCATCCACAGAAGCTCCTGAGGCCCCTCCAAATGGATCACAATACCAAAACCAATGGGTCACACCACAGGTGGTCAGATAACCCAAATTCAAATAGCTTAAATGTCATTTTTTTGAATGTCAGTTACTTCAGTTGAATGCTCATCATCAGGCTGGGAAGGAAAGAAAACTGAGCAGGGGCATTAGGGATGACAGCTGTTCCCTTCTCCCCCTGGAAAACATCTAAATCACATAAAACTGTTCATCCATAGAGGCTGTTCTGAGCCTGCCTTCTAAGCACAAGAGGATGTGGGAAATGGAAAAGGCAAGGTAGATGATTGATCAGGGCCACACATATGTGCAAGGATGCATACAAATATAATCAGCCTGAGGGACCCAAAGGATGACAAGGAGTATTGGCTTAAGGTCTAAGATATGGAACAATAAATGTGTACCATATGATCATCTCTACCTCCCCTTATCCAGCAAATGAAACATGAGCTTAAGTCCCAGTGGTAGGAAGTTAGAGGCTAGTCATGGTTGAGTGCAGCCACTGAGCCCATTTCCCTTAGCTGGCAATAACAATTATCTTCATGCATTGCTTCCCTAACCTGGGCTAAGCCCTTTACCTAAATCATTGATTCAACTAATTCTCACAACAACCTTATGGGATAGGCATCACTATTGCCCAGGGAGGTTAAGTAGTTTGCCCAAAGTCACACAGTTAAGAGTCACTGGTAGTGCTATGATTTGAACCCAGGTTATCTGACTTCAGGGCTGGCATTCTTTCAATTTCTCCACATTGCCTCAACCTCACCAGAGCCCACCAGAAGCCAGGAGTTTGGGCTTTGATGATGGGGTGGAGAGGAAAAATGTCAGGCACACATAGAGAGGTAGGGGGAAGAGAATAACACATAAAAATTGTCTTCAGGCTCTTACTGGGTTTCCCTTAGCTGGGCTGAAAACTAATGGGTAGGAATAGAGGGCATTAAAAAATGGGAAACAATCATGAGACCCACAGGATAGAGAACAGCTATGAGAGGAAGTGGAGGAAGGGGGAATCATTTTCTTCATTTACGCATCAGCATGTTTAAGTTTAGAAAACATTTCACATTCTATTTGAATTCTCATGATAATACTGAGGTAGTAAGGATAGGTATTATTCCTTCACTGATTTTTCCCCTTAAAACAAAACAAAAAAAGTAGAAGCTAACATTCTGAGAACTCAAACAACTTATCCAAGGTGACACAACTACTTAAAATTGAGGCTCAAATTTAAATGTCCTAAATTCTAACTCAGGGTTCTTTCCCCAGTGCCAGATAAAGAGGGGGAGAAATTATCTTTAGGCTCTTGCTGAGTTTCTCTTATCTGGGCTAAAAACTAATGGGTAGGAATAGAGGGCATTAAAAAAGTGGATAGTAAAGCTGAGAAAAGGAGGGGACACAGGCTTGAGAGGAGAACGACAAAGTACAGCAGCTAAAGAAGCCCAATGCTGTCACAGCCAATTCTTTATGGGTACCTGTTTCTAGGGGCCAGGCCTTACCGGAGGTTGTGAGACTTCTTTTTTATTTCATTCCAACACAGATTCATGGCTGATGGTTCCAGGGGGTCAACAGCACCAATAGACCCGTTCAACAGCTTTGGACTTAGGCAGGGAACCCTGGCACCATCCTGAGAAGGTGCAGGGGAGGTGACAGCAGCTCTAACCTGGACAGAAACACAGACATCCTTTGATCCCTGGAGTGTGCCATGCCTTCATCTATGTCTAGTCAAGGATGGAACAAGAGTAAACAACAAGAGAGAAGAGCTGGTCCCAGGGTTCAGAAATCCTATTTTCTATGGGTGTGTTCAGAGGGTGAGATACAAAAAGAATCTGTGACCCCTATTCACTGCAAGGCTTTCTCTTGTTACAGGTCAGTCCATAGAAATGCTGACTACTATTATTGCTACTCTTATTGTAAGTTCTGCCAGGACCACTGTCCAGATGGGATTCTGAAAGAACTTTTGCATTAAGTAAGAAGCTGGTTGGAATTACCCAAATGCTGACAACCATAGCATTCAAATTGAGCCATAGGCTCATATTTCAGGGTCCCACAGTTTAACTAATCTTTTAGAAAATAAAGCTGAGAGGCTGGCCCATAAAGATTCAGAGAGGGGGCACTGGGGATATAGCTCAATTGGTAGAGTGCTTGCCTTGCATGCACAAGGCCTTGGGTTCAATCCCTAGCACCACAAAAAAAAAAAAAAAAAAAAAAAAAAAAAAGATTCAGAGAGGGAGCAGAACAACCAGAGCTGTCAGTAGTATATATTCTACTCCCCAAATGGACCTAGGCCTTTATGTGGTCTCTTCACTTTCCCACCTGTACATCCCACCAGTCAGGAAGGTTGGAAATCATCCTAAAGAGCACTGGTTATGAAGATGAGCATGAACTAAGCGAGGACTTAAGCAGCAATCTGAATCCTGATCTCCAAAGGACTTTGACCCAAAGTCAGCAGCCAAGAGGACAAGCCATGGAACTTACCAAGCTCTAGCCTTGGGAACTTTGGCTCATAGTCCATTACTTGCTCTGCCATGTACTAGTAGGACCCTATTAGGTTATTGTGGGGTTTGGGGGAAGTGTAGTTATGCTATATAGCCTTTAAGAAAGTAGCTACCCATAGCACAGTCCCAAGCCTGCTCAGCCAGGGATCAGGATAGGGCAAGGGCAAGGGAATTAGAATAGGAAATCTCAACTTGAGCTGCTCTGCCCCAGCTAGAGACCCACAGGCCTGCCTGTCTATTTTGCTGCTTTCCTGTGGAAAGAAACTGGCTCTGCTAGTGGCTGAGACTCCTGTAATCTCCCCTCCCTTTAAACCATACTTTGTCCTCACACAAGACTCTCCAGGCAATCTAGGAAATCAATCATCTCATTAAAATCACAGCTCACAACCACACTATGAAAGCTAAGTGAAGGAGCTTCCAAGCTCTGGGGACCACGCTCAGAACTCAGCCACCCTGTGGTTCCTGAGCTGACCCTACCTGTGCTGCCTGGGGAGTCCATGGCCAGATCAGGCAGCTCCATGATTATCCCTCAGCAGGAAACCAGATCCAGTGTCTAGTGAGCCACAGGCAGGCAGAGTCCTGATGAGCTCTGAGCAAGCCTACTCAGGGAGGCAGGAAGAACTGAGCCAGGCCAGGAGGCGGGGGCTGTCACCCTGTTTGTTTATTGACCCCCCAGGAATCTGGAGGGGGCGGCTATGTCAGGGCCTGGCTGTTGAATCACAGCTTTGTTCCTGCAGAATTCCGGCTCGCTCCCAACTGGGCCCGCCACACCGGGGCCAGGATGGCCCTCCCAGGCTGGCAAGGATGGCAGGAGTGGGACTGGGCATTCCATGGTGCTTAGGAGGGGCATACAGAGAGTAGCTTCTGTTGATTTATTTTCCCTTTCCATGGAAGACACAAAGGGCTCACTCCACCTCCAGGTTCATCCCATCCTCTGAGGTGGAAGAAAGGATCAGACCTCTTTGGTGACAACCTCTGGTAAGTAATTTCCCCAAGGCCTGGCAGGAGGATAAGTTTGGGAGAGAGACAAGCCTTCTCCTCAACTCAGTAACTAACCAAGCTTCCTCAGAGGCAGTAAGGAATATATGAGGCACACCTGTGGACAGATCCATGGGATGGCAGCAACAGGAAGCAGGGGCAGCCAAATGCCTTTTAATTTAATTCTCATTGAATGAATGCAGGGGCCAAAAGATTCATTGGAGCCCACTGTGAAAATATGGGAGTGCTCTGCCCTGACTTTGAGAGAGAGAGAGAGAGAGAGAGAGAGAGAGAGAGAGAGGATTGAAGGAAGAGTCATAACATTGAAATTTCTCACTGTACTCTGAAGACAGAGGAACATGGATGGTCTCTGGGCTTCCCTGTGGAGCTGTTCAGGAAAGGGAGGGGCAACGGAATCTAGCAGCTCCATGCAGGGTGCCAGTGTCAAAGAGGTTCCTGTAAAGCCCATGTTACCCTTGGTGGAGCGCAGGGAAATCCTTTCCCATAAGTCACTGACCAAGGAGTAGACCCCTCCTGGAAGTGGCTGCTGTTTTCCATATCCTAGCAGACTTGCCTGGGAAAAGGTTAACATTCCTGAGCTGGGTTTCCACCCCTCAGCACTTAGGGAAAACACTTCATTTTTACCAAAAAGAGTTCTGTTCTCATCCTCATTTATCTCCCACAGAGTTTTCTGTGCTTTACACAGTTTCACATTGTTTCCATGCTGAGGCCCACCTACAGGAATAGTTGGAACAGCTGTCTGACCCTTTCTAGGGGTTTTGGGTGGAGCCAACTGTGGTGGCTAGGGGATGACAGGCCAAGAGTGGGGAGTGGCTCTAGCTCTTACATGCAGCTTCACTTGTTCTGGCATAACTGGGCTCAAGCCAGTCTCAGAGAGTCCTCTGGAGTGAATATACCCCAGAGTTAGAAATAGTCTATGTGACCTAGCCATAACCAAGTTGTCCTGGCTGTCCCGGAGGAAGCACCCACGATAATCTGGGTTCTATCCATGTTAGCTTTTAATTCCCTCCAGCCGTCTTGGTTTCCTAACCCCCACCCAGCTCCCACACTATTCTCCAGCACCCTGTTCTCCTCTCTCCCCCAGTTCTCTTTATACTCTCAAGTCCCACCTAACAGAACTAGGCACAAAATAGGCAAATCATGAAAAGTAACTGTTTTCTATTTCCTTATCAATTGCCTTCTACTTCTGGCTTTTGTGGCCAAGATGTCTGCTTCTCACACCCAACTCCCCAAAGGGCTTTCTACACATCCCTTGAAACTTTGAGACAAAGGCTGTGTGGGAAGAGAAACAAAACCATGGCAGAAAAGAGTAATTGGGATATACCATTCACACTCACAAAATAAAGTTCTCAGGCCCCTCTGCCTAGGTGGTGAAGCCTGGAATGGGTGAACATTGAGCAAATCAGCCTTTTAGAAGGGCCCAGGCATCTCAATTTTGCAACCTCATGAAAGCCCCACTCCAGGAAAGGGGTAGGTAACTGGCAGACTCATAAAATGACCCTGGGTTTGATAATATGCTAGAGCTAGAAATTTCTCTCTGGCTAGATATGGGAAACAATTCAGAAGGACCTGACCTTCATGTCTCCTGGACCTGGACCTTCCCTCATTATCCTCTACATATAGGCTCTCCAGAACCCACATTCTTCATCCTACTTTCTCCCTCCTTTCTTCTCCCTGTACATTTAGCTGCCCTTGGTACTCTAGCAGTGACACAGCACTGCAGTCCAATTATGAGACTCTAGGAGACATAGTGCTTGCTCACATCCCTGTGGTCCCTGGATCTCAAAGCAACCCAAAGTATACTTATGCATCTCCCTTCAACTTTCCTTGGACCTCCCTCATCATCAGGAAAGATAGATGCCCTCTCTAGATTACTGTCTTTCACACATTGTCTACCCTCCTACCAGCATACACATATAGATATGTACACTGCCATCACTGTGTTAAGAAGGGAGAAGAGAGAGAGGAGAGACAGGTATGAAATCAGGAGTTCTAATCTTGGCTGAGCCAGGAACTACAGGGAATACTGGGGACATGAGAGGAAAAGCCAATGGCATGAGAAAGATACCTGCAGAATGTGAGGTATATCACAAAGCAAGGGAAGGCCTTGATTCGTCCTAGGCAATGCCTTGAAGGTTCATGCTATTCTTGAGCCTCCCCAGATCTGTAACTCACAGTGGGCCTTTTGGCTTGCCCAGCCCAACACCTTCCTTGCACCATGCCCCCAATAAAAGACCTTATCAGTGATAATGAATGGGCCTCAAAGAGACCCCATGCTATCCAAAGGGTTTCATGCATACAGAGAACACCCCTAAGCCTTAGAAAACATGGGTACCCCAAGGACTGACATAGATTCCATGTCCACTCTTTCTCCACAGGTCTTTCTTTTACTCTTGGACTCTTACCTGAGGCTGGGTGCTTCGGAGACTGCTGCTCTGATGGAATCTGTCAGCAGCCCGCCATTCATGACAACGTGGGAGGGTGTAAGGGCATCCCTGCATGACCATAGGTTGCATCAGAACCAAGGCTCATGGGGGGTGAGGATGGGCAGTAGACTGACTTTTGAGCATTAAGCACCTGGAAGAATAACAAGGACAAATTTCAAGTCAAGACTAGTGCCTTGATCAGTTATGTAAATAAGTATTCAAAGCTTACTGATGATCAATTAATTCTTCCTTGGCCACCATATGCCATAAAATACTTTAATTATTGATTAAGTCATTATTTATTATTTACATGCTAGCTTGATGCCAATGATACAAAGATGAATTGATGCCTGAGGTAGGCAGGGTAGGCAGTCAGGTAAACTAATAATTATAACAGAATGCTCACATAGGCAAATGTTACAATCAAGATTAGACTGGAAGGCTAGGGGAGCAGAGAGTGGGGAACAGATAACTCGATTTGAGAATGTGCAGATTCAAAGACACTCTATTTGAGATAAGTCTTGAAAGAAGAGTAGATGTTTGCCTATGCAGAGAGGAGAGAAATGGAGAAGGGCATTCCTAGCAGATTAACCCACTTTTGCAAATGCTGATGTCACAAAAAGGCATAGCATGGGCTTGGGCTGTGGCTCAGGGGTAGAGTGCTTGACTAGCACATGTGAGGTACTGAGTTCTGTCCTTAGCACCATATAAAAATAAATAAATAAAATAAAGGTATTCGTGCATCTACAACTAAAAATATATTTTAAAAAAGAAGACACAGTATATTCAGAGAACAGTGAGTTCAGTCTAGCTAGAGTTTAGGAGGAACAGAGAAGAAAAAATCATGGAGCCTGATCCTAAGGAGTTCACATAGAGAGAGAACACATACAGGGAAAATAGAGACCAGGAAGTGTTATTTTCATTGTAATAGAAGTATTTATGGTATTGAGTAAATAGACAGATGAGGGAAAGATGACTTTTATCCAGTAAGTTCAAGCGCATTCAAGAACAATGAATATGCTTGAGGTGAGTCATGAAAATGAAATGGAACTTCCAATAGGCAAAGAAGATAAAAACAAGCCAACCAGGCATGGTGGCACATGCTTGTAATCCCAGCAGCTCAGGAGGCTGAGGAAGGATGGTCATGAGTTCAAGTCAGCATCAGCAACTAGCAAGGCCCTAAGCAACTCAGTGAGACCCTGTCTCCAAGTAAAATACAAAATAGGGCTGGGGATGTGGCTCAGTGGTCGAGTGACCCTGAGTTCAATCCCCAGTCCAAAAAGAGAAAAAAAAATAACAAAAAATAACATTCCAAACAACACAAAAATAAAATGTGGTGTGTTCAATATGATCAGAGGACAAGGTAGGTGCTTTGTGTGGTGTAGCAGGAGATAAGGCTGGAAAATGAGGCTCTGGCCAGATTGGGCCATGCCTTAAATGACAAACAGAGGATTCTAGCCTTTATCTTGAAGACAACAGGGAGGCACTTTGAGCAGTAGAGTGACATAACCAGAATTTCATTTTATAAAGAGTCCTCTGCCTGCCTTGTGGAGTGATTCTCCCAAGGGAAGAACCCATTGAATAGCTGGTATAACAGGCAGGCTGTGAGGATAGAGCAGGCAGCACAGCTTGGAAATACATAAGAGAGAGAAAATATATTTGGCTCAGTGATCAAATGGATGTGAAAGGTAAGGGACGTGAAGGAGTTCTTAATTTGGGAGCTGGATGGACAATACTGCCAACAGCAAGTGAGGGAAGACAGGAGAAAGAGAAAATTTGGTATGCTAAGAAGTGTGAGAATAGTATTACATAATAGCTGTGCTTATAAGTTTTAGGTGTCAGGAGCTAAGCTTAGAAAAGGAGAGTTTTGAGCAAAACTTTTAAATGTACAAACCAATTGATGGTTTAGTGAATATGTACAAATGTACACAAATGTGATGAGCATGGGTGGCAAAGACGATGCTTGTAAATGATAAAGGTGCTCTCTCTTAATGCCTGGCAAAATACATAAAAATCCTGATCTAAAGGGCAAGAACTGAGTCTCTTGAATTCCCAATGCTGATGATTAAACAGCCACCATTTTTAGACTCTATTCCAGTGGTTCCCTACATTTTAGGTGTAAGGGCCCCTTCTTAAGATTTAAAAAAAAAAATCTCACTTCACCCACTCATGCCCACAATAGTATCTGTACTTTTAGAACTTACAGAGTGAGAAAAACACTTGTACATTTAAAGATCTCTAGATTCCTTGCATCAAGTACTCTTCCCTCTTCCTCAGGGGTCTGTAGCCCAAAGATTAGAAACAATTACAGATTATGAAGGCACAAGAGTTTGTGGCCAGAAGGATACTTTGCAGTCAAAATCCCTAGAGAAAATAGCTACAGAGCTCCTTACTCACAAGTAAATTCCCCAAAGAATGGCTAAAAAAATGATTCCTCTATGATCAGACACCAACATAAAAAATTGGTCACTCAGATAAAAAAAATGTATTGCTATGAATGTGTTATGAGCATAAAGGCTATAAAAGTCTTACTTTAAGACTTCTTTTTAAATTTTCTTATTTGTTCTTTTTAGTTACACATGACATTAGAATATATTTTGACATATCATATATACATGAGTATAACTTCCCATTTTTGTGGTCATATATGATGTGTAGTTATACTGGTCACGTATTCATATATGAAAATAGGAAATTTATGTCCGATTCATTCTACTATCTTTCCCATTCCCATCTCCTCTCTCTTCCCCCAACTCCATCCTGTCCAATCAGGTAATCTTCCCTTCCTTCCTGCCCCCCACTTCCTATTGTGAGTCAGCATTCCTATATCAGAGAGAACATTCAGACTTTTTTTTTCAGGATTGACTTATTTCACTTTTCATGATAGTCTCCAGTTCCATCCATTTATCAGCGAATGCCATAATTTCATTCTTCTTTATGGCTGAGTAATATGTGTATATGTAAACATTTTCTTTTCCTTTCAGACTTCTTTTTAGATTAATATTTTATTTTTGTTTCAAGGATAATGATGCTTTTAAAAATCAAAAAAAAAAAAAACACAGATTTTTGTGGTGCTGGGGATTGAACCCAGAGTCTCATGCATGCTAGGCAAATCTTCTATCACTGGGCTATGTCCTCAGACCTTAAAAGTTTATCCTCTTTAAAAATTGTATTGATTTGTGGTACTAGGGATCATACTCAGGGCTTTGTGCATAGTAGGCAACATTCCATCAGCTCTTAATGCATGTTGTTTATAGAAAAACTGGAAAATACAAAAAAATCCTGAGGATAAAAATAAAAATAATCTCTAATATTACCATCCAGGGATAACCATTAATAACAGGTTTGAAGACATGATAGTTTCTCTGTAAAAAATATATACATGCATTTTTTAAATAAAATAGTCATCATATGCTAGCTATCATTTTGTGTCCTGTTTTTTTTTTTTACTTGTTATATCATGGTCATTTTAGAGTACCATTACCTACATATCTAAAACATTATTTTACAGTGATACCAGAATTATTCTAATGATTAAAATTAACCATGTAGTTAAATAATTTAGCACAGTGTCTGGCAATAGTGCATGGTTCAGTAAGTGTTAGGTATAATCATTGTTGTACACATATTTACTTGCATGTATGAGAATTGTATGCACAATGTTAGCAAGTCCTGAAACAGCAAAAAGTTGCAAACAAACTAAATGTCCATTACTATGGGATTATTTAAATAAAATAACTCCATATAATTGAGGTCTATACAACTATTTAAAAAGAATTAAGAATACTTTATTTAAAGCCTCTTAAGATATATTTTAGTAAAAAGAAAACAAGAGAAAAAAAACAAGGTGGTTAATCTACATTTGTATAGAAAAGGAAAACCTGTGCTTAAATCTGCATAAAATATCATTGGAAGTATACCAAAGAACCTGTTACCATCAGATAAAGGAACTGAATAGCTACTGTAGAGAATTCTCTCCATTCCTTTGGTATTTCCCTCTATCTTCCCCCTAGTTAATAAAGAAATATACTTATAAAAATTGCATAAAGCATATATGTAAAGTATACTGAATTATTATAAAGCAAATCCCCATACAATCACTGGCCAGGTTGAGAAATTTAATTATTACACCACAAAAGCTTCATCATCAATAGTAGATACATTAATAGGATTTTTTTACTGAATATTATTGTGTACTTTTTGAATTTTGAACCATGTGAACATATTACCCATTTAATAACAGTTACTTCTCTCCTTCCCCATTCCTCTCCAAAATATCATGGAGCTCTTCAATAATTTTATGGCAAGATTGGTTTAGCAGCTTTTCTATATCCAAATAAATAATAGCAGTTACAATTTACTGTATTCCATGTTTTGCATATATTAACTAAGAAGTCTATATAAATTGACTCATTTAATCTTCATGACAACCCTGTGAAGTAATTACTACTGTTATATTTGATGTGCAATGAGAAAACAGAGGCACAGAGACAGTAAGTAACATGTGCAGAGTCACACTGTGAATTTGTGGTGACGAGCTGGGATTTGTACCCAGACAGTTGTGCCCCAGACTATAAGTTCACCATTATACTATTCTGCCTGTGTAAATCCTGGAACCCAGAATCTGAGGCATTGTAGTCACTGACATCCTAGAAGGTAGAGAAGATTTTTAGCTATGGCCCATCAGATGGAAGTCCAAGCACCAATTCAGTTATACCACTATCCCAGCAAAGACACAAGCAATTAAGAACAGATAGGATGTAGTTAAGTCCTAGGTCTGGGACAGCACCAGGCTGGCAAATTTTACAAAGCACTTAAATGAATTTTCTAGGGCATCTGAGAAGTAAAGTTCTGGTCAACTCTCTTAACTTGAGCTCAGAGCTTCCCCAGTGGATAGAGTTCAATAAATATTTTTTGAATTAAAGAATAAGCTCTTTCCTCCTTAAACCTAGAGAAGTCTAGGAACTTCCATTACACAAAGACTTACAGAAGTGAACAAAGATGTCTACTATAGTACTGATTGTAATAGTAAAAATATGCAATCAACTCAAATGTCCATCAACAGAGAACTGGTTAGTGCGCAATGTCCAAGAGATGGCACAGTGTGCTGCTTAAGGACATGGGCCTGGAGCCTGGATGCTCAGGTTTGCTTCTGGCTCTACCACTTACTAGAATAGATGTGGACATGCTCCCTAACATTATTGTACTTTACTTCTTACATCTATAAAGTAGGGATAACAACAACAACAAAAAAAATACCTGCCTTGTAGTCTTGTTGCAAGCAGTTAATCCATAGTTTCTGGCATTCAGTGAGGACTCAAATGTAATCTATTATGATAGCCACTCACACGATGGAATACTATGTAAACTGTTAGAAAGAATTAACAAATGTCAAGCATATATATTTAGGTAAAATAAAACAAGTGTCAGAATAGTATGTCTAGTAGAAGTCCAATTTTGTAAAAAAAATAATTAAACGGTACATGTGCATATGTACAGAAAGAAAGCCTGCATAAATACACACCAAACTGTTGACATTATTTCTGGCGAGTTGTATGAAGGGATTTTCACATATCAGATATATGCATATATATTATATATTATATATTTTAAAATAATTTGGGGGGAAGAAAATATCAAGAAATAGGGAAAGACTTCTAAGATGGAGAAGTGTGAGAAATAACATGGAAGTGGGAAAAAGACTCCCCTTCTCATGGGCCACAGATTCTTCTCCCCAATCTAAGGTGATGCTGCGTGACTGCCTTCCCTCTTGTAACACTGCCCTTGTACCTGATGGCATAGCAGTAAGAGAGGAGACACACATTTCATTAACTTTGTTATGTGTTCCTCAAGTAATTTCCTACAATACAGCCAAAAACCAAGGTTGTGCTTCAGATGTACCTCACTTATTGAATAAATCAGAGGAACTCAGATTGTCAAACTGGAAGGGACCTTTGATATCACTTAGGCCAATCCCCTTGTTTACAAATGGAAACAAGAAAATGTTTTCCTGAGAAGTTAGTGGTAAAGCAATTTTGAGAAATGTAGTTTCCTCTGAAAAAATCAGAGATATATCCCCATGGATGAGAATTTTATTCCAAGAGCCAATCAATGCAATAAAGCAGAATTTTTTATATACTGCTAGTGGGAGTATAATTTATAAACCATTTTGGAGAATACAATATCGCCTGAGGATGCTGAGGTTCATACTCTGTGAGGGGACAATTCCATCCCACATATCTTCCTGAAATGTTCACCTACAACTCAGGAGGCTGAAGCAGAAGGATCACAAGTTCAAAGCCAGCCTCAGCAACTTAGCAAAGCCCTAAGCAACTTAGTGTAACCCTGTCTCAAAATTAAAAGGGTGGGGGATGTGGCTCAGTGAGCACCCCTGGGTTCAATCCCCAGTACCAAAAAAAAAAAAGCACCTAAGAATATCTATGCAATAATGATCACAGTAACTGTGATCATCCCCAACTTGAAATAGCCTCAATATCCATCAATTGCAGAATGGTCAAATTATGGCATGTCTATAAATAGATCAGTGAAAAAAATAGTGAACTAGAGCCACATGTTACAACATGGATGCATTTCACAAATATAATACTGAATAAAAAAACAAGTTACAATATATGTAACATACTATTGATATAAAATTTAAACATATAAAACAATAGTATATGTTATTTAAAGATACATACATCTGTAGTAAAAATATAAATAAATGCATGGGAGTAATAAACACTACATCCAGAACAGTGGTTACTTTGGAGGGAGGGAATTTTAATTATGGAAGGATAGAAAGTGGGGTTTAACTCCACTAGTATGTTTCTTAAACTGGGTAGTGGGGACTTTTGATTTTCACTGTATTATTATTTATACCCTTTTGAATATACAAAATATTTCATGACAAATGTTTTTAATTTTTTTTAGTTATAGATGGGCACAATACCTTTATTTATTTATTTATGTTTTATTTTTTAGTTATAGTTGGACACAATACCTTTATTTTATTTTTTTATTTTTATGTGGTGCTGAGGATCGAACCCACAACCCCAGCCCCTATTTATTTATTTTTATATGTTGTTGAGGATCAAGCCCAGTGCCTCACCTGTAATAAGTGAGTGCTCTACCACTGAGCCACTACCCCAGCCTCAACAAAATGTTTTTAAATTGCCACAAATCCCATGCCGAAAGGAAAGTCAATCATTTGGAAATATAATAAAATAGTAAAGGAAATGTATTAAATACAAATGTTGGATTTGAAATTAAATATTATTCCTCAAATCTGCTTAGTTTTCCTGGAACTCATTTCACAAGACAGAACCTGCTAGAGAAGCAGAAGCAGTTGGGTGCAGTAAGCTGGAAATCAGAAGACAATCTGAGAAATCTACCAGTTATGAGGAGAAGAATATTTTTAACCTCTTGGGTTTTTTATGTTTAAAAATGCAGTGTTGGACTAGATTATTTTACAAGTTTTTTTTCCATGTGACTACTGCTTTCAAGTTTTTTTGTTGTTGTTTGGTTGTTGGCGGGTCTTTTTTAGCAGCAATTCTCAAAATCATGTCTACAAGATGCTAAAGTGCTTTTCATTTAGAAAAGTGTTCCCTGGTAAAATCAGTTTGAGATATTCTGGGTTAAATAAAATTATTATTCACAGCAGTACTTCTCAGAGCCTTTAATATGCTTATGTACATTGTGAGTCCCAAAAAAGAAAATTCAGTTAAGAAGTATTTCCAAAAATCTACTGAACCACAGAATGCTCATACACATAAACACACATACATGCACACATACAAGCACACATACACAGCAACAATGTAGAACAGAATTTATTAATGATCTCCCAGAATAAAGGCTATCATAAAAGGATTTACTTGTTACTTTAGTTTCTAAAGTGTGTTTAGAATCCTTTGTAAGTGAGCAATGTAGTTTTATAGTATAATTTCTACTGAGTAGAGTTCCTATGAGTGATTATTGCTGATAAGTTTATAAGGTTATCTTCCCAGATTTCATTAGTGAGACTCCATCCCAGTTGACATTGTGGAAAATTTAACATCGGAAACTTCTGAGCATCTGTGGCTGGAGGCTGTATCCCAGATAAATTCTCTATATCTGGCTATTATGCCTTTGCTGTTTCTACTTCAAGCCATGTTCCCCTCCTTTAGGTGATAGCAGAGCTGAAGGATGCTTCAGGTAGGAGCTCTGAGCTGTTTAGCTAGGGCTGAATACCTGGAGTTACAAATTTCATAGGAAAAGGAGCTCTTTCCATGTGCCTTCATACCACAGAAATAGTTTGCAGGGAACTGGACTGCAAATAGGCCTGTCTTCCCGGGGAAAGAGGAGCTCAGTCTTCTTTCAGAGACAGGATACTTATTCAACTTGCAGTACTACCTTTTGGGGCGGGGGGGGGGTGGTCCTTGAAAGGCCTTAAGACTTTTTGGAGCCATTTCCCCCACCTAAATTTAGAGGGAAATATCTGAGGTTTGTGGCTCACACTGGGTCTTTTTGAAGGGTGATTTACTTGAGGACCTTTAATCTAGAAACAAGGATTTCTTTAGAAAAGTCAGGAGTAAGGTGAACTAGACAGCTTTTTAAAGGCCTTTGTTCTTTTGAACAATCAAAAAGAAAACATAAAAGTATGTTCTTTTCCAGACAGCACACACCATGCTCAACGGAAGCAAACAGCAGATGTTGCTAACATCCCTCCTCCTCTATCCCAACCCAGCTCCACCACCTGCTTGGACCCAGTACCTATGAGGCCTGTCTCTACCTGTCTACCAAAGGAAGAATAAACCTTAACTACCCATACAGTCTTGGGCTCATTTACCAGGCTGGGGTGCTTGGTCTGATCCTTGGAAAGGTAGGGAGAGCAGAAGGAAATTGGGGGTTGGATTCTAAGAGAAGTAAGCTCGATTTTGAACCACTCCAAGCTATGTTCTCAAGAATAGAGAGATGCCTCCTGATTACGGGGGGGGTAGAAAGGAAACAAGGGAAGAACAAAAGGAACTGAAATGCAACATGGAAAATGAAGGAAGTATATGCAGAGATTAGATGAGCCCTTGAGCCCCAGGCTCTTAGGTCAGAGCCCCATTTACTTCAGGGAAGAACTCCTGTGTCTTATCTGCTGGTCAGAATAGTCATATGCTCAGAAAATCTACTCAAAGGTCCTGTGTTTCCTCTCTTCTCCTTTTCTAGGCGATGTTTTCTACACACCTTCCCTTCCCTCTCACCAGGAAATATACCCTTGGACAAAAAGCATGTCATTGAGAACCTAAAACAAACAAATAAATAAATAAATAATCAATCCTCTCCTCTCAAAGAAGCAGACCATGGACCTCCCTCTTATTCATTTTTGGATCACCATTGATCAAATTGCCTTGAGTTTGTATTCCTGGACATTTTTTTCTTTATGAATCTGAGCAGGGGCTACTTCATTATGAGCATTTTTAATGCAAGTTTTTCCCCAAAGGCACATGCAGGCAGATAGGCAGACAGGCTTGCGCGCGCGCGCAACACACACACACATACACACACACACTTACACAGTACCTCGGGAGCTTCCCCTCCTTCAGTTTTTCCCCTCAGCTAGCTGAACAAGGGTGAGGCTTGGAAATAATTTCTCTGTGGCCTACCTTCTGATTCCGTCAGGTCTGAGAAGCAGGCGGTAGCTGGAAGCTGGGAGGCTGGGGCTGGACTGCCTCTGTGAATCAGCAAAGAAGTCCCTGAGACAGGGATGCCGACAGCTGCTGTATGCACACTCTCCCTCTGTCTCTCCCACCTCCCTGCCCTCCTTCTCCTTTTCCTCCTCCCCTCTCCGAGCTGCTCTGTGTTGCTATGCAATCATCACCAGGACTAATAGCATCACTGCGACCTCAGGCAAAGACACCCTTGACTGGGCAAATGCAGAAAGAGCAAGGACAGTTTTGTAAAACTACCAGAGCTGTGGCGGCTCTCAGAGATTTCAATTCATTAGAGGCAAAGGAGGAAAGCGGAAGAGCCTGAGAAGCAGAGGGAGAGAGGGGGAGAGGAGAGGCTTCTACTGGGAAGGAGGAGACAAAAGAACCCGGGAGATCAATACAAGCTGCTGAGCTGAGCAAGCTGGGCCCCAACTTACACAGATCTATCGCAGAGCCAAACCAACTTCAGGGCCAGAGCTGGCAAGGGCACTTGGTAGCCAGTCCAGAATTCAGTTTCTGTGTTAGGGGTTGAAACACTCTTCTCTAGAATTGTCATTGGTACTCAAAGAACAGTCTTAGGACCAAGGCAGTCTTCCAGTCTGACCCCCTGTATCCTACCTTCACCCCCTCATAGATCTTATATGTAGAAAAAAAAATCTCAACAAGTAGGAAAAACAAAATCAACTTTGAATGGTTTGAGAAAATATAGCTCCTCCATATCTCTTCTTAGACTACCCGAGTCACCCTTCCTGCTTTTGTCTATACCAGTCCTTACTCTTACCTGCCACCTTCATTAAAGGTTTGAGTTCCAAACACCCTGAGGAACCTGGAAGAAACCATTAATAGGATGGGGATATTACATCTCTTTACTAAGTGCATAGCACACAGCAGGTTACTTAATAAATATGTGTTGAATGAGTAAATTAGATGAATGAATGGGTGAATAGTTAGTAGTCAGAAGGCCCCCATCACTACCATTCTATACAAATAGATCAAGAATTAAAGCTCTAGCAGCTCCAGGAGACAGAAAACATTAAACCATTATCAGTATGTCACACCTAAGATTTAATTATTAGATTATGATAATAAAATATTAATAATGGCCAACATTACTGAACATTTACTATAAGCTAGGCACCATTTAAAGGGTCTTGCACACTTAGTAGCTCAGTTCATCCTCATAATAAGTAGCTTCTATTTATTACTCCCATTTTACAGAAAAGGGTACTGTAACACAGTGAGGTTAAGTGACCTGCCCAATGTCACATAGCTAATAAGTTATGGATCTAAGACTTAATATAGATCCCTATGGGCAATGCCTACATAATTAACCACTATGCGATAGTGCCTTCATTCACCTAGCAGTGGCCTGATTTAGTCTTAATTAGTCTTAATTAGACTAAATACGACTAGGGCACAATTCCCAGGGTAGTTTATCTATATTTTGTGCCTTTCCTATGCCAGTGAAGGTGTGGTCCTTACTGTTGTTGGTCTGTTAGGGTATTTGGAGGATTATTTTGTTTTGGGTTTTCTAGGGGGTATTAGGATGAATAGAGCCTCTAGCTGTGTTTCAGGAGAGACGATTTCTTTGTTTACCATCACAACTCTCACATTTAAACATCAGGAAGATTCATTTTTGCCCAGTAGACATCTATACAAAACAGAGAAGATAATAGGTTAGCCTCAACTTTTTCTGCAAGGAAGAAAACAAGGATAAAATAGATTGGGTCACAAGCTTTGACTTTCACCCACCTTGTAACTGGAAAGAGGGTGTTGAGACCTGCTCTGATATTACTGAGCCAAACTTTGCTAGGTAGACAAGAATAGGTAGGTCATTTCAGGTAAAGAGAAAATATATATGAAAGCACAAAGCTCAAAGAACATGGCTTGCCAAAGGACTGTAAGTACTAGTTAAGTATGACTAAATTAAGATAGGGATTGGGCTGGGAAGGGGAGAAGATGGCAAGATACAAAGCATTGAAGAGCATAAGTATCAGAGACCCTGGAGGCATTGGAATCTCATGCTAAGGATCATTTTAAAAATTTCAATAGGAAAGTGGCATGATCAGATTTATGTTTTAGAAATATCAACCTAATGAGTGGCTTTCAATTTAAAAAAAACAGTACTAAATACCTACTACACACTAGGTTCTGTGTTAGACCCAAGGACACAGAGAAGGCTCTGAAACTCCTTTCAAGTTGCTCACAGACTAATAGGTGAGATAACTAATTCAACATAAATGCAACAGGGTGATGAGTATAATGAAGGATGATTTGGAAGGGAGAAAGGCTGGAAGCTTGAGTCTAGTAGGGTGGCAGTTGCCACATTCATCTGTTGAGGACCTGAAGTAGGGCAATTTGTAGTGAGGGTGGAAAAATGGGTAATTAGTCCTGTCTTGGAAGAATGGGCCTTCTCCCCCTAGTGGATCTCCTTCATATTGCCATTTCCTTTTATCTTTGCTTCCTAGCTTGATTACTTGCTTAGTCACTAAAGTCAATAAACTGGGAGGTGGTCTAGTTAATTCCCATTGCTGTTTTTACCATTCCACAACTTTACTGTTGACTCTCTGACCAAGTTTACCAAAAGTACTACTTCAAATATTTCTACTGTTCCTAAACCTACCTCAGCAAATAACCTTCCTTCTTGCTATCCCTGAAATCTTCTCTACTTCAGAATTTCTTAAGTCTTCCCTTTACATCATCTCTGGACAAAATAAAATCTTTTTTTTTCCTTCCTGAGGTAAACGTCTCTACCTAATAACTTTGCAACATTCTCTCCTTATCTCCTCTGGGCACTTCCTTATACAATCCTCTCCCCCCACTGCCCCCCTCGCTTTTTAAAAAATTTTCAATCTTTTCATTATCTCTGAGTCTTTTCCTGTTGCCTACAATCACATTAGGAACAGAAAGTTTGCTAACTCCTATGAATTTGGGAAGTGGGAATAATGTTTCCCCACTAGACAAAGTTCCCCCCAGCACCACCCCACACACATCATACATGCAACCAGGTCAAAACCATGTTACTGACAAGCTGGAGAAAGTATGGAGGGAAGCAAAATCAACACAGCAAAGAATTCTCAAGTTTCAGCTGAGATTAAGAAGTTAAAATATATGACTAAAATATAGAGGATAATAATAATAATAATAATAATAATAATAATAATAATAAAATATATGACTAAAATATAGAGGATAATAATAATTTATCAGTTATTATTTGCAACATGTCTTCTGTCATATTCTTTTATTTATGTAGCAGAGATTGCTTCCAATGAATGGAAATTCCATGTAGTAAATTTTAAAGGGTTGGTAGAGTAACAGAAAAGTTAAATGCCTCAGGACAAGCAAGATTAGTACTAATTGGGATGGGAGAATGAGCCACAGGGACAGGTTTCCACCAAGCATGTATGACATAAATGAAGGAAGTAGGTAGTTGAGAGATAAGGTGAAGGAACATGTTAGAGATGTAGGGGCACAATGTCAAAAGGCCAAAAAGCCATAATATACGAGGGTTGAAGAATTAGTGTCATCCCGGTCAATGCTCTGAACACTCTCTGCTGCTTTTGTTAAACATCCTAAAATTCAGACCTCCCACCCTCTTCTTCAAGCTTCTGCTAAACCAGATCCAGCAGCTGGGGTGTTATATAACAAAATATTATGCTCTATTTATGTTTTCAGATATATTTCATTTAGACAAAAATCATCCAAGCTACAGAGTGGTACAGTGGAAAGAGCAATGAATTAGGAGTCAAAGGACAAAGGTTCTACTCCCAATTTTGCTACAAAATTGCTGTTAACCTTTTTTGAGTTCTGGTTATTTTCCTTCACCAGAAAGGGGATATTTTCTCTGTTGACTTCATTTGATTAGGTTGAGAATCAAATGGTATAATGGGTGTGAATATATATTGAATACATTAAAATCATAAAGTGCTCTTTAAACATAAGAGATTATTATTTCCATTGCTTCAAGGTCCTGGTGGTTTCCCTCTCTACAGAGGACATAAAGACCTAGAATAGATTGTAGTAGCTAAGGAAGCTGTGTCAGGAATATAATTAGCTCCCTGTTTCCATGCTGGATCAGATACCATAGTTCTTTAACTAGACATACCAACAACACAGTTCAGACTATTATTTACCATCCTTCACATTATCCTTATTCCAACCCAGACGGCTAGACATATGCATACTCCCATGAGCTTCCAGGATAAGATATAAAACTCAATAAGAACGACTGGTTTTCTAGACTAAACAGAACTACTACTGTTTCATTAGGTTTAGGTTGCTGAAGCAAGGTAAGCAATTCTTACTTGTTACTTGCATTGAGAGGGGAAGGGGAATTAACATTCTTGGGGATCACACCCTGTGCCAAACACAGTATTAAGATACTTGACATCTATGACCTCCGTAGTGTTCAACATGAGGTAGGGGTTATTATTTCCAACTTTATAGACAAGAAAACTGCAGCTCAGAGAAGTTAAACAATATGCACAGGTTTAGAAAGCCATTAAGAAATGCAAGCTGGGATTCAATCCCAAATCCTTCTGATTCCCAAACTGATATTCTTCCCACTTCTCTCCTACTTCTAAGCAGGCCCACAATATTAAAAATAGGACACATCCTATAACTTACAACTTCATAATTCTTGGCACACTCAAAAGCATTTATTGGGGGCTGGGGATGTGGCTCAAGTGGTAGCACGCTCGCCTGGCATGCGTGCGGCCCGGGTTCGATCCTCAGCACCACATACAGACAAAGATGTTGTGTCTGCCGAAAACTGAAAAATAAATATTAAAAAATTCCCTCTCTCTCTCTCAAATATATATATATATATATATTTTTAAACATTTATTGGTATAACACCTGGCAAATACCTTGACCATCAACTGGTAGAGGCCCCTTTTATGGATGCCTTAAAAAATCCTGAATTTGCTTTGGAATCTAAAGCAAGCCTGGGCCTAAAAGATAAGAGCTGTCCATATTTTACATCTCATAGTGAACTATATATATCTCACAAAAGAAAGGCAAGATATTTGCCTGGAAGAGGCAAAAATGACAACTTAAAGGTGAGGACCTGTCAGTGATAAAAGATGCCTCATACAGTTGCCTGGCCAATAACTAATCAAATTCATACTGGCCCCTTCTTAGACTCAATGTTAAATTCAATCTTACAGGAGTAGATAGAGACAATAGGTACATACTTTGGTATGATTTGAGGAAGACTGAAATGCTATCACTAATCAAAATTACTTCTCCCACTGGCCCTGTCACATTGCCTGCAATTCCCTATTAATCACTTCCTTCAGGTTAAAACACCTGTCAAAATGTAAGTGCTATCTTCAGTTGTTGCACATTATACTCATTAGTTTGTCACTTTCATTCTAATCACCAGAGAGGTATGAGACACAGGGAAAATGATTTTGAAGGGGAAGGTAAAAAGAAAGATCCAGGGGCTGGGGTTGTGGCTCAGTGGTAGAGCACTTATCTAGCACATATGAGGCACCGAGTTCAATCCTCAGCACCACATTAAAAACTAACTAAATAAAATAAAGGTATTGTGTCCATCTACAACTAAAAAAGTTTTTGTTGAGATCCACAGCTGAAGGGGCCCCAGCAAACTTCCAGCTGCCAGCTGATGATTGGCTCACAGCGACCCCAGCAACTTCTAGCTGCCAACCAATTGGCTCCTCTGCGGTGATGCTCATTGGGCTGTTTCCCCGCCCTTTCAGACCACGGAGCTGCTCATTGGGGGACTTTTTTTGGCTCCGCCCACGTGACCCAGCCAATCGGCCTCAAGAGCAGGAGGAGTGGGGGAGGTTGAGAGGCTTGTGGGAAGCCGGTGGTGGCAGTTGGGCTCTGAGGAAATTCCTGAAGAGCTGTGTAGTGAGGTGTGTGTGTTCTAAAAATAAAGTTCGTTTCTTTTGACAAGTGACTCCTGAATTGTGCCCAGCCAGACTGCGGCATTTGGTGGCTCACATGGGGAACGACTGAGGGTAAGTGATAAGGTAAACTGCTCGACCCTGAGGGCAGGGTGAGAGGATGGGTAGCCATTTTAAGATTCTTCTTTTGTTTTGCTTCACTTTTGTTTTAAGTTGCCTGTCCCTGGAGATGTGTAAGATGGAAGAAAAACCACTCACATCTGAGGAACAGATAGGGAGAAAGGACGGATGGACATTTCAGGAGGATAGAAAGGATGATATAATGATTTTTTGTTGTTCCAATTTTGTTTCACTCTGTTTCAGTTTTGTTTGGCGTTATCTTGTTGGATTGTATTATAGTTATAGTAGAAATATTCAAGTAAAAGAGAAGGTCTCTCGAGCTAGTCAGACAGAGAAAAAAATTCAAGTAAAAAAGAAGGTCTCTCAAACTAGTCAGACAGAGGAAAAAATTCAAGTAAAAAAGAAAGTCTCTCGAACTAGTCAGACAGAGGAAGAAAGTTTAGAGCAGAAAAAGCCATCAGGGGAAAAGTTACAACAGGAGACTGCTACTAACACCTTTCTATCACCAGAGGGCGTAAGTGTCCAACCAACAGCGCCACCTCCATATGCTGGGAGGCCCCTAACCCCCGCAGTTGATAGATGGGATCCTGAGACAAGACCTCAAATATTAACATGCTCTGTATTTGAGCAGGCAGGAGGGCAGCAAATACACCATGCTTTAGATTTCAAAACAGTGAAGCAGCTAAAAGAGGCTGAAGCAACCTATGGTCCTCAAGCACCCTTCACTGTAAGCATGGTCGAATCCATTACCAACGTGAACATGACGCCAGCAGATTGGGCTAGTATGTGTAAAGCTGTGCTAAATGGAGGACAATACCTGTTATGGAAGGTTGTCAATGAGGAATTTTGCAAGGAGACGGCTAGGCGAAATGCAGCAGCTGGTTATCCTCAGAGAAATCTAGATATGTTGTTAGGAAAGGGACCTTATGAGGATCAGTAACAACAAATTGCATATGATCCTGGCGTATACTTACAAATTGCTGTTGATGTGGTTAGGGCATTGAAGACTTTACAAGGACATGGAGGTTTACAAGGTCAATTATCTAAGGTAATACAAGGAGCTAATGAACCTTATGCTGAATTTGTAGATAGGCTTATTTAAACAGCTACCAGAGTTTTTGGGAATACCTAACAAGCAATGCCATTAATAAAACAACTGGCTTATGAGCAAGTGAATCATTGGTGCAGAGAAGTCATTAGACCATGGAAACATGAAGATTTAAACACATATATTAAATTATGTAGAGACATTAATGAACAAGGGCAAGTCGTGGCAGCTGCAGTATAACAGGTTTTAGATGCCAGGCCAAGAACATGCTACAATTGTGAACAAACAGGACATTTTAAAAGGAATTGCCCCATAGGAGGAGGGTTTAACAAAACTAGGTATCAAAGGAGTAGAATACCGGGTATTTGCCCACGATGCCATAGGGGAAGACATTGGGCTAATGAATGCCATTCTCAAACCACCATAGAGGGTACTTCATTATCAAAAAACGAACAAGGACCAGGTGTCTATCCACAATATCATGGAGAAAGGCATCAGGCTCCATTGCCAAAAAACGAACAGGGGGGCCCAATGCTCCAGGAACCAAGACCACAAATATACGGGGCACTGGAGGAACCCAGCAACCCCATCAGGGTGGTACCCAGGACACATTGTCCATTAGATCCCTCACTAGACAAACCAGAGGAAGCGCAGGATTGGACATCTGCGCCTCCGCCAGAACAGTACTAACTCCAGAGATGGGAATTCAAATCATTCCCACAGGGGTAAAAGAACCTCTTCCCAAAGGAACAGTAGGCTTATTATTGGGACGCAGTTCTTCTACTCTAAAAGGACTTATGATAAGTCCTGGGGTAATTGATCCCGATTATGAAGGTGAAATAAAAATTATAGCCAGTTCTCCAAAGGGTATATCAGTAATTTCACCAGGAGATAGAATAGCACAGTTATTAATAGTACCCAGCCTACATGATAAATTTTCCAGTCGTACTGTAGAAAGAGGTTCCAAGGGATTAGGCTCCACAGGTGTAGATTGGGCTATGCTTTCTTTAAATTTAGATTCTCGCCCCATGCTAAAACTAAATATTCAAGGACATGAATTTAATGGGCTACTGGATACAGGTACAGATCTTAGCATAATCTCTCGTCAAGAATGGCCAAAACATTGGCCATTACAACAAGCCACTCAAACACTTCGAGGCCTAGGAGTGGCGACTAATCCCCACAGAAGTGCAATGGTATTAGATCGGAAGGATCCTGAAGGATGTGAAGGAACTATACAGCCATATGTATTGGATCATCTTCCTATAAATTTATAGGGACGACATGTCCTAGATCAATTAGGTTTGACATTACAAATAACATCAATCCAAATGCACCCACTATTAGGGCTAGACAAGGTTTTAAGAAAGAAAAAAGATTAGGAGAACAAAAACAAGGTATAGCAGCACCAATTCAAATAGATCAAGGAATAAATAGACATGGATTGGGTTTTCAGGAGGGGTCACTGAGACAATAAAGATTACTGGAAATCAGAAAGACCAGTATGGGTTCCTCAGTGGCCCCTGACTAAAGAAAAGATACAAGCAGCCCATGACCTGGTCAAACAACAATTAGCGGAACAACATATACAACCTTCTGTATCTCCCCATAATACTCCCATTTTTGTCATCAAAAAGAAATCTGGTAAATAGAGATTATTGCAAGATTTAAGAGCCATTAATAATGAGATGGTTATTATGGAACCTGCTCAATCGGAGATTCCTCAATTGTCTGCTTTGCCAAAAACCTGGTATGTTTTAGTTATAGATATTAAAGATTGTTTTTCTTTTTCAATTCCAATTCATCCTGAGGATAGTCCACGTTTTGCATTTACTATCCCTGCACTGAATCATGAAAGTCCTGATCAGAGATATGAATGGAAAGTACTCCCTCAAGGGATGGCTAACAGCCCAACTATGTGTCAAATTTATGTTAACAAAGTAATCCAGCCACTTAGAAATCAAAATCATGAACTACAAATACTTCACTATATGGATGATGTATTATTAGCACACAAAGATAAAAACACATTGCTAGAATGTTAAGCCACACTTACAAACTTATTAAAAAATTATAATCTAAAGATAGCAATAGATAAAGTACAATTAAATTTTCCAATTAATTATTTAGGAGTTCTATTATCCTCAACCATGGTCCATCCACCAAAAATTCAAATTCGAGTAGATCAACTCAAATCACTTAACAACTTTCAAAAGTTATTAGGAGACATAAATTGGATAAGGCCTTATCTAGGTATACCAATAGGAGAGTTGGGACCTTTATTTGATGTCCTAAAAGGTCCATCAGATCCAAATTCACCCCGAATGTTAACGCCTGAAGCAAGAAAGGCATTAAAAATTATTGAAACATATATGGAAAATATTCATTTAGATAGAATTGATAAAAGTTTGCCTTTATTATTTATTGTACTACCAACAAAAATATTCCTACAGGAGTATTTTGGCAAGAAGGTCCATTATTATGGATACATTTATCTTATTCTCCTAACAATATTCTTACTAGGTATCCTGAGACTGTAGGACAATTAATACTCAAAGGAATAAAAGCAGCAAAGGAAGTGTTTGGAATTTCTCCCAATAAAATTATTACTCCATATCTATGGATCAAATTAATGAGTTAGCTAATGAGTTAAATACTGGGGCAATAATCATGTGCAAATCTAATGTTTCATTTGATAACCACTTACCATCTAATCCTTTATTGTCTTTTTGGTCATTGCATCCTGTAATTTTTCCAAAAATGACAAGAAAAACACCTATCATGAATGCTCCAAATATATTCACTGATGGGTCAAATAATGGTACAGCAGCAATAGTTACACCTGATCAAACTTTTACATTTTTGGTACCCAAACAATCAGCTCAAAAGGTAGAGCTTAGTGCAGTATTTAAGCTTTTGTGATGTTTAAAGATTCTGTATTTAATTTATTTTCTGATAGTCAGTTTATAGTTAATGCTTTAGTATCCCTTGAAGATGCTGGTAGGATTTCCCCTTCCTCTACTGTTTTCTCTTTGCTTTCCACTATACAAAGTCTAATCTGGGACAGAAAAGATCCATTCTTTATAGGACATATCAGGGCACATACAGGATTGCCTGGAGCCCTTAGTTTGGGCAATGATTTAGCAGATAAAAGTACACATGACATACATATTTTCTCTACACTAGAAGAAGCTACACATTTTCATAAAAAGTTCCATGTCAATGCTAATACTTTACAAAAGCGTTTTAAAATAACTAAGGAACAAGCTAGACAAATAATAAAACAATGTCAAAATTGTGTGACCTTTTTACCACAAGTTAATCTTGGAGTCAATCCTAGAGGACTGATACCTAACCATTTTGGCAGATGGACGTCACACACTTGCCAGAATTTGGAAAATTAAAATATTTGCATGTTACAGTTGGTACTTCTTCCAGATTTTTGATGGGCTCCCTTCATGCCAGAGAAAAAACTAAAGATATTATAGCTCATTGCTTAAAAAGTTTTGCCACTGTGGGTGTTCCAAAACAGTTAAAAATAGATAATGCCCCTGGTTATACTTCTACCTCTTTTAAACAATTTTGCTCATCATTTGGCATTACTCATATAACAGGAATCCCATACAATCCACAGGGACAAGGCATAGTTGAAAGAGCTCATCAAACTATTAAAATGTACTTATTAAAGCAAAAAGAGGGAATTGGGAAGGGGGATATATTCCCCAAAGATAAACTTAACACTTTTTTACTCTAAACTTTTTAAATTTGGATTCATCAGGTCTTAGTGCTACGGAAAGGCATATGTGTCCAAAAAATGTACATAAGCCCAAGGTACTTTGGAAGGATATTCTAACAGGACAATGGAAAGGTCCTGACCCAGTAATTGTCTGGAGTCCGGGGTCTGTTTGTGTGTTTCCACAGGGAGAACAGCAGCCGATTTAGATTCCAGAAAGATTAACTAAAGCGATTTCTACAGACCAAAAAGAAGATGATTTGACTCAAATCCATAACAGCTGATATCCAAAACTCCAGTTTGGCTATTCTTACATCTGCAACAGAACCAGGATGCTTTTTTCTTTTTTTTTTATTGGTTGTTCAAAATATTACAAAGATCTTGAAATATCATATTTCATATATTAGATTCAAGTGGATTATGAACTCCCATTTTTACCCCAAATACAGATTGCAGAATCACATCGGTTACACATCCACATTTTTACATAATGCCCTATTAATAACTGTTGTATCCTGCTACCTTTCCTATCCTCTACTATCCCCCCTTCCCTCCCCTCCCCTCCCCTCAATTCTTCTCTCTCTACCCCATCTACTGTAATTCATTTCCCTCCTTGTTTATTTTCCCCTTCCCCTCACAACCTCTTATATGTAATTTTGTATAACATTGAGGGTCTCCCTCCATTTCCATGCAATTTCCCTTTTCTCTCCCTTTCCCTCCCACCTCATGTCTCTGTTTAATATTAATCTTTTCTTCTTGCTCTTTCTCCCTACTCTGTTCTTAGTTGCTCTCATTATATCAAAGAAGACATTAGGTATTTGTTTTTTAGGGATTGGCTAGCTTCACTAAGCATAATCTGCTCTAGTGCCATCCATTTCCCTGCAAATTCCATGATTTTGTCATTTTTTAGTGCTGCATAATACTCCATGGTGTATAAATGCCCCATTTTTTTTAATCCATTCATCTATTGAAGGGCATCTGGGTTGGTTCCACAGTCTAGCAATTGTGAATTGTGCTGCTATGAACATCGATGTGGCAGTATCTCTGTAGTACGCTCTTTTAAGGTCTTCAGGGAATAGTCCGAGAAGGGCAATGGCTGGGTCAAATGCTGGTTCCATTCCCAGCTTTCCCAGGAATCTCCATACTGCTTTCCACATTGGCCGCACCAGTTTGCAGTCTCACCAGCAATGTACAAGAGTACCCTTTTCCCCACATCCTCACCAGCACTTGTTGTTGTTTGACTTCAGAATGGCTGCCAATCTTACTGGAGTGAGACGGTATCTTAGGGTGGTTTTGATTTGCATTTCTCTGACTGCTAGAGATGGTGAGCTTTTTTTCATGTACTTGTTGATTGATTGTATGTCCTCCTCTGAGAAGTGTCTGTTCAGGTCCTTGGCCCATTTGTTGATTGGGTTATTTGTTATCTTATTGTCTAATTTTTTGAGTTCTTTGTATATTCTGGATATTAGGGCTCTATCTGAAGTGTGAGGAGTAAATATTTGTTCCCATGGTGTAGGCTCCCTATTTACCTCCCTTATTGTTTCTCTTGCTGAGAAAAAACTTTTCAGTTTAAGTAAGTCCCATTTGTTGATTCTTGTTATTAACTCTTGTGCTATGGGTGTCCTATTAAGGAATTTGGAGCCCGACCCCACAATATGTAGATCGGAGCCAACCTTTTCATCTATCAGACGCATAGTCTCTGATTTGATATCAAGGTCCTTGATCCATTTTGAGTTAACTTTTGTGCATGGTGAGAGGAGGGGATTCAGTTTCATTTTGTTGCATATGGATTTCCAGTTTTCCCAACACCATTTGTTGAAGATGCTATCCTTCCTCCATTGCATGCTTTTAACTCCTTTATCAAATATAAGATAGTTGTAGCTTTGTGGATTAGTCTCTGTGTCCTCTATTCTGTACCATTGGTCCACCCGCCTGTTTTGGTACCAGTACCATGTTGTTTTTGTTACTATTGCTCTGTAATATAGTTTGAAATCTGGTATCGCTATATCGCCTGATTCACACTTCCTGCTTAGAATTGCTTTTGCTATTCTGGGTCTTTTATTTTTCCGTATGAATTTCATGATTGCTTTATCTATTTCTACAAGAAATGCCTTTGGGATTTTGATTGGCATTGCATTAAACCTATAGAGAACTTTTGGTAATATCGCCATTTTGATGATGTTAGTTCTGCCTATCCATGAACAGGGTATATTTTTCCATCTTCTAAGATCTTCTTCTACTTCTCTTTTTAGGGTTCTGTAGTTTTCATTGTATAAACCTTTCACCTCTTTTGTTCGGTTGGTTCCCAAGTATTTTATTTTTTTTGAGGATATTGTGAATGGAGTGTTTCTCCTCATTTCCGTTTCAGAAGTTTTGTCGCTGATATACAGAAATACCTTTGATTTATGCGTGTTGATTTTATATCCTGCCACTTTGCTGAATTCGTTTATTAGTTCTAGTAGTTTTTTTGTAGACCCCTTTGGGTCTTCTAGGTATAGAATCATGTCATCCGCAAACAGTGATAATTTAAGTTCTTCTTTTCCTATTTTTATGCCTTTAATTTCTTTCATCTATCTAATTGCTCTGGCCAGTATTTCGAGAACTATATTGAATAGAAGTGGTGATAGAGGGCATCCCTGTCTTGTTCCAGATTTTAGAGGGAATGTCTTCAATTTTTCTCCATTCAGAATGATGCTAGCCTGAGGCTTAGCATAGATAGCTTTTACAATGTCGAGGAAAGTTCCTGTTATCCCTAGTTTTTCTAATGTTTTGAACATAAAGGGATGCTGTACTTTGTCAAATGCTTTTTCTGCGTCTATCGAGATGATCATATGGTTCTTATCTTTAAGCCTATTTATGTGGTGAATAACATTTATTGATTTCCGTATATTGAACCATCCTTGCATCCCAGGGATGAATCCTACTTGATCATGGTGCACAATTTTTTTGATGTGCCTTTGTATCCGATTCGCCAGAATTTTATTGAGGATTTTTGCATCTAGGTTCATCAGAGATATTGGTCTGCAGTTTTCTTTCTTAGAGGTGTCTTTGTCTGGTTTCAGAATCAGGGTGATGTTGGCCTCATAGAATGAATTTGGCAGAGCTCCCTCTTTTTCTATTTCCTGAAATAACTTGAAAAGCATTGGTATTAATTCTTCTTTAAAGGTTTTGTAAAACTCCGCTGTATACCCATCCGGTCCTGGGCTTTTCTTGGTTGGTAGTCTTTTGATTGCTTCTTCTATTTCATCCATTGAAATTGGTCTGTTTAAATTGTGCGTATCCTCCTGACTCATTCTGGGCAAATCATATGACTTAAGAAATTTATCGATGTCTTCACTATCTTCTATTTTATTGGAATATAGGTTTTCAAAATAATTTCTAATTGTCTTCTGTATTTCTGTAGCATCTGTTGTGATATTTCCTTTTTCATCCCATATGTTAGTAATTTGAGTTCTCTCTCTTCTTCTCTTCGTTAGCATGGCTAAGGGTCTGTCGATCTTATTTATTTTTTCGAAGAACCAACTTTTAGTTTTGTTAATTTTTTCAATAGTTTCTTTTGTTTCAATTTCATTAATTTCTGCTCTGATTTTAATTATTTCTTGCCTTCTGCTACATTTGCTGTTGTTTTGCTCTTCCTTTTCTAGGGCTTTGAGATGAAGTGTGAGCTCATTTATTTGTTGGTTTTTCCTTTTTTTGAGGAATGACCTCCAGGCGATGAATTTCCCTCTTAAAACTTCTTTCATTGTGTCCCATAGATTCCTATACGTTGTGTCTGTATTTTCATTTATCTCTAAGAATTTTTTGATTTCCTCCTTTATGTCTTCTGTAACCCATTGATCATTTAGTAACATATTGTTCATTTTCCATGTGATGTAGGGTTTTTCCTTCCTTCTTTTATCATTGATTTCCAGTTTCATTCCATTATGATCAGATAAAATGCGTGGTATTATCTCCACCCCTTTATATTACTGAGGGTTGCCCTATGGCATAATATATGGTCTATTTTTGAGAAGGATCCATGTGCTGCTGAGAAAAAAGTATATCCACTTGATGATGGATGATATATTCTATATATGTCAGTTAAGTCTAGGTTATTGATTGTGATATTGAGTTCTATAGTTTCTTTATTCAACTTTTGTTTGGAGGATCTGTCCAATGGTGAGAGAGGTGTGTTGAAGTCACCCATAATTATTGTGTTGTGGTCTATTTGATTCTTGAACTTGAGGAGAATTTGTTTTATGAACGTCGCAGTACCATTATTTGGTGCATAAATATTGATAATTGTTATGTCTTGTTGGTGAATGGTTCCTTTTAACAGTATATAATGTCCTTCCTTATCCCTTTGGATTAACTTAGTCTTGAAGTCGATTTTATTCGATATGAGAATGGCCACCCCTGCTTGCTTCCGAGGACTGTGTGAGTGGTATATTTTTTCCCACCCTTTCACCTTCAGTCTGTGTATGTCTTTTCCAATCAGATGTGTCTCCTGGAGGCAACATATTGGTGGATTTGTTTTTTTAATCCATGTTACCAGCCTATGTCGCTTTATTGGAGAGTTTAAGCCATTAACGTTTAGAGTTACTATTGATATATGGTTTGTACTGCCAGCCATGTTTGATTATTTTTCTTTTTTTTAAAATTTAGTTTGTTTCTCTATGATTAGCTTTCCCCCCTGACCTCTGACATTACTGAGGCACTTACCACTGATGGTTTTGGTTGTTGTTTTTCATTTCTTCTTCGTGTAGTGTTTTGCTCAGGACGCTTTGCAATGCTGGTTTTCTGGCTGCAAATTCTTTTAGCTTTTGTTTATCATGAAAGATTATTATTTCGTTGTCATACCTGAAGCTTAATTTTGCTGGATACAGAATTCTTGGTTGGCATCCATTGTCTTTCAGTGTTTGAAATATGTTATTCCAGGATCTTCTCGCTTTCAGCGTCTGTGATGAAAAATCCGTTGTTAACCTTATTGGTTTACCCCTGAATGTAATCTGCCTCCTTTCTCTTGTAGCTTTTAATATTTTCTCTTTGTTCTGTATATTGGCTATCTTCATAACAATGTGTCTTGGCGTTGGTCTACTGTGATTTTGTGTGCTTGGTGTTCTGTATGCATCTACAATTTGTATACCCGTTTCCTTTTTTATTTCTGGAAAGTTTTCTGTAATTATTTCATTCAGAAGGTTACTCATTCCCTTGGTTCAATTCTCTGTACCTTCCTTTATCCCGATGACTCGTATGTTTGGTTTTTTAATGTTATCCCATATCTCTTGGATGTTTTTCTTGTGATTTTTTACCAGCCTTTCTGAGTTGGCTAGACTCTTTTCAAGATGATATATTTTGTCTTCATTATCTCACATTCTGGCTTCTACTTGCTCCACTCTGTTAGTGATGCTCTCAATTGAGTTTTTAATTTGGTTTTTCGTTTCCTTCATTTCTAGAATTATTGTTTGATTATTTTTTATAATCTCTACCTCCTGATAAAGATGCTTTACTTCTTCTTTTATCTGTTTATGTAATTCATTTTCAATGTGTTCTTTCACAGTTTGGATTTGCTGTCTCGTATCCTCTTTAAAGTTCCATTCCATCTGTCTAAGGTGTTCCTTGAGTTCTTTGTATGACCATTTTTCTGGTGACTCTAGGTCCTCCTGAATATTTAGGCTGTCCTTCATTGTTTGTACTCCCTTTCTTCCTTGCTTTTTTATGCTGCTCATGTTACTTCTTGTTCTGTTTGATTGCTGAGTTACTGTTGACTCTTATAAATTTATTTGATGCTTGGGAGGAAAGATATTAGAAGGGAAGGGAAGAAGTCACTAAAGAGAATGAGGGTAGGCAAGTAGAATTCAAGAATGGGGGAATAAGAAAATTGAAAAGACAAAAAATAGAAAATAAGGGAAGAAAGAAAAAAATTTAAAAAAAATAATAATGCTAATAAAAAAATGAAAGTTAAAATTTAAAAAAGGTAATAATAAAAATTTTAAAAAGTTAAAAAAATTTAAAAACATTAAAAAAAGTTAAAGAACAACAACCACAAAAAACAAAATGAAAATGAAAGAAAGAAAAGAAAAGAAAAAAAACACCCAAACTAAAAAACAACAACAACAATAATAATAATAATAGTAATAATAAATGCAGTCATAGAGTTCGATTAACTTCTCTTCCAGTAGGTGGAGCTGTGCCCACTGGGTCAAGCTTCTCCTCTCAATAGGTGGGAACCAGTCACTGTGTAGCAGCTCTTCCTCCCAGACTGGGCGGGTCTCCAATCCTGAGTGTCTAGGGCCTTCTCTTGTGTTTCCTGGAGCCAGGCCCTGGTCACCTGTGAGGCTCACTCACAATACTGGCTACACGCCAGGTCTGCTGCTTCTGGGAGCCCTGTTTTCATTAGCGCCTGGGCACACTCTCCCTGTTTGCCTCCCTCAGACCCTAAGTTTGTAGAGCTTTGGGCTGAGAACCCCCAGCGAATTTGCTTACCTTCCGGTAGCCACGCCCCCGATATCTGGTGCAAGAGACCTCAGTTGTCAGCACTGGTGGGAGCAGTAGCCGGGAGTCCCGGGCCGCCGCGAGTCCCGGGCCACTCCTGATTCCCTCGGTCTGGCTATCGCGCTTACGGGAGAGCTGGGAGGGGCACTTAAGTCCCCCCCCCCCCCCGCCGCTGTTCTATAGCTGAAAGAGCTGCGATCAGACGAAAACAGGGATGGTGTCGTCAGCTCTCCAAGATGGTGGCCGCTGGCTTCCTCTGTTTTCTGACCAGTGTGGAGAACCGAATTGAACCACTTCCTTCCCCGTCTCAAACCCAGAATTCAGCTCTGAGTACAGTAATTGCATAGCTGGCAGGAGCCTGCAGAATCCGCATCGCTGTATCTTTACGTTGTTATCTCGTGGTTTTCCAGCGCGGGCCGCAGACTCTGGCCGCGGGGCGATTTGTTGAATAAGCAGCGTGACCCTCCTTGCGGATAAATCTCTCGTGTTTGAGCCCCAGTAGCTGATCCTCATCCGATGGAAATCCTTCCTCTAGGTTTCGGAGCACCCCGATTTTGCTGGAAATTCCTAACCAGCTAACTTTTAGCCATTCTACCTCGTCCTTTTCCTGCTCAGTGACGCGGTACACAGGAGTGATGCACTCCCTTTGCTGCCATCTTCCTTCCCCCCCAGGATGCTTTTTTCAATATCTATTTTATTATTACCCTTTCCCACATCATGAAGTTCTATTTTGTTTTTTGAATTCATACAGACCTAGGTTAATGTTTTGCTGATCAGTTCTATTTTTTGACTATAGAGTTTTTAAACATTGCAATGGATATTTCACCTGTAAAAAGTTATAAGGCCTTTACTATTATGTTATGTGTTGTATGTATTATATTATGTGTGCACACTTGTGTTTTGTGTTGTATGTTTGTATGTACGTATGTCCATATATCATATATGATGAGCGCTTATGAAAAAATGGATCCAAATATTTTTTTTTTATTCACGTGATTTAAATGGTTTAATTTAAATTGGGTAAACAGCTGTTGAGAATTGTTTTAAAATGTGAACAAAAAAGGAGGCTAACAGATCTGTTTGTTTACTTTCACCTTTCCTTTTCATTATATTTAATAATTCTGTTCAAGATAATGTAAATTGTTCAGAAAATTGTTTTCTTTTAGTGCCTTCTGGAATGTTACATAATTTTTTCTTCAGCCCTCATTGCCAGAATTCCTATCTTCATCCCAGTGCTGGTGAAGACAAAGATAAAACCAATCTACAGCTTCTGCAATAGCTATCACTGAACTGCTTGAAGAACTTGCCTGGACTATGCATCACTTGTATGCATTGTGAACTCACTTGTATGCATTGTGAACTATCTGTTGGTGCAGCGACTTGTGGTAGTGTAGGGATATTTTTGCTGATGTTGTCATCGGTGGTACAATTTTTCCAAAAGGAGCTGTCAATTGACTTGGTGTATCTTCCTCCCTTCTGCTTGTGATGGCCGTTCAGCTAAAATTTGGGGGCCAACATAGGTAAGGCAAAGAACCTCACCCCCCCCCCCCCGCTGGTACAAAGACCTATCCACAGGTGTGGCTGTATGCTGGACCAGTAGTCAATGACGGGTAAGATCCAATTGCAATGGAACCAACCTAAGACAGGAGGCTGACGCCTTGAGGTCAGCTCATCCAATGACGGGTAAGAACCATATGTAGTATTGGACAACCTAAGGCAGGAACGGTCCCTAAGCCACATGCTTGTTGTTTAAACAGAGATGGGGAGATGTTGAGAGCCACAGCCGAAGGGGCCCCAGCAAACTTCCAGCTGCCAGCAAACTTCCAGCTGCCAGCTGATGATTGGCTCACAGGGCCCCAGCAAACTTCTAGCTGCCAACTGATTGGCTCCTCTGCGGTGATGCACATTGGGCTGTTTCCCCACCTTTTCAGACCATGGAGCTGCTCATTGAGGGACTTTTTTTTTTTTGGCTCCGCCCACACGACTCAGCCAATCGGCCTCAAGAACAGGAGGAGTGGGGGAGGTTGAGAGGCTTGTGGGAAGCCGGTGGTGGCAGTTGGGCTCTGAGGGTTTTCCTGAGGAGCTGTGTGGTGTGGTGTGTGTGTTCTAAAAATAAAGTTCGTTTCTTTTGACAAGTGGCTCCTGAATTGTGCCCAGCCAGACTGCGGCAGTTTTTTTTTTTTAATTTTAATTTAATTTAATTTTTTTAAGAGAGAGAGAGAGGGAGGGAGAGAGAATTTTTTAATATTTATTTTTTTTAGTTTTCGGTGGACACAACATCTTTGTTTGTATGTAGTGCTGAGGATCGAACCCGGGCCGCTCGCATGCCAGGCAAGCGCGTTACTGCTTGAGCCACATCCCCAGCCCTTAAATTTTAATTTTAAAAGAAAGATCCAATGTGATATACAATGTGCAGCTAGAGTTTAACAGGGCTAGGTTAAGACATTTAAAAACCCAAGCACCGAAGAGATAATGGTACAAACTTTAAACACCCATATATAATTTGAAATCAAAATGATACTAACCTGTAAATTAAGCAAGAGAGTTAAAAACTAAACTTTTCCATAGTTACTACTGCAATCCTTTTTTTTATTGACATACAATTAATTATTTAAAAATACACAATTCTACATGCTCTATATGTGTAATATGAATTGTAATGCATTCTGCTGTCATATATAACAGATTAGAATTTTAAAAAGTACAAAAGTCAATGGCTTTTAGTATATTCAGCGTTATGCCACCATCACTATAATCAATTTTTGAAAATTTTCATCACACCCTCCCAAAACTCCATACTTATTAGTCACTTCCCATTTCCTTTCACTCTGTTCCCAGCTCTAGGCAACTGCTAATCTACATCTGTCTCTATAGAATTTCCTATTCCAGACAGTTTATGTAAATGTAATCATGAATATGCAATCATTTGCATCTGTATTCTTTCACTTAGCATGTTAATAAAGTTTTTCCATGTTGTACCAGGTATCAGAATTTCACTTCTTTTTATGACTGAATAATATTACATTGCATGTATATGCTACATTTTATTTATCCATTCATCAGTTGATGGGCTTTTGGGTTGTTTCTACCTTTTGGTTATCATGAATATTGCTGCTATGAGCATTGATACAAGTTTTTGCATGGACATATTTCACTTCTTCTCCTTCTCCTTCTTTTTTTTTTTCCCAATACTGAGGACTGGGGATTACTGAGGACTGGGGATTGAACCCAGGCCCTGGCACATACTAGACACACGCTCTACCACTGAGCTACATCCACAGCTAAGCCCTGGCACATAGTAGACACACACTCTACCACTGAGCTACATCCCCAGCAATTTTTCTTTTTTTTTAGTTTAGTTTTTGCTTTTGTTTCTATTATTATTTTTTCTCAATCGTTTTTATATTCTTTTTTAAATATTTATTTATTTTTTAGTTGTAGTTGGACACAATACCTCCATTTTATTTACTTATTTCTATGTGGTGCTAAGGATCGAACCCAGGGCCTCCTGTGTGCTAAGCAAGTGCTGTACCGCTGAGCCACAACCCCAGGCCCATTTTTTGTATTCTATTTTGAGACAGAGTCACACTAAATTGCCCAGGCTGGCTTTGAACCTCCAACCTCCCAACTCAGCTTCCCAAGTAGCTGGGATTATAGGTGTGTGCCACTATGCTGGGTTATGTTTTCACTTCTTTTATGTGTATACCTAGGAATACAATTTTGAGTTTTATTGTTACTCTATGTTTAACTTTTTGAGGAAGTGATAGACTGTTTATCAAAGTGGCTACCCATTTTTACATTCCCACTAGCAATGTACAAGGGTTTCAATTTCTCTACATCCTTTGCAATAATTATTATTGTCTGGGTTTTTTAAAGTATAGGCATCCTAGAGGGTGTAAAGTGGTATTAAGCCAATCCTTGTTTTGAGATATCAAATACCTAATTATTTTAAAAAGAAAAAAACTTTAATGCTTCTGTTTAGCTGGTTTCCTGAGCATGTGCTTGATCGGCCATTATTAGGCCATATAGCACTAGGACCAGTTGAATTGCTTAGGTTCCTGCAGTTGAACAGCACCTAAGGAGGGGTAGTCTGTAAGTCATAGTTGGCCACAATAAGATGTTAATTTTTTTTTTTATGAAATGATGGGCATGGAAGAATATAGTTGGTCATGTCTTTACCTGACAATATAAAAAGTTCTATGCTACAACTTAGTTCACCACTGGTTTATAAATTATAAAAGTCTAGACAGACTTTTGCTTCATTCTTGTGCTGCTTCTGGCTCAGTACTTGCTTCCAATGAAAATTAGGGAAAAATGAGAATACAAGAAGTATTATAAATAAAGCAATGGAAATACAGAGTGATCTTAGGGCAAAGCAGACAATTCTTCCAAAATACAGTGCTAAGTAACTCAAAATGTTACAAAGTAGCCCAGATCTTCATCCTTCCTACCCAGCTAGATCATTAAACCAGAGTTTTCTAAGAAATAGTTGTAAGAGCATGGAACAAGTCTAAGAGGTATATTTGTCCTTTTCTCATTACATTGATGATTCATAGTTCCCATCCACTGGCTGACTCTTTCAGGCCTTGCCTCACTACTTTTGGTCTTATATCAGTTTATAGGACTATACTAAAAAATGGTCATAAAGTGCTTTGTAATTTGAAACTACACTATCGGTAATAATCTCTCATTGCAACTTTCTTACCAAAAACAAACATATATTACTTCAGCAGTTCTCATTGTCCCCTCTTCAAACTACCGTTTTACCTTTTTCATTCCCATTATACCTCTTTGCATCAATACACTTCAACTTTTGGAGTTAGTACTTATAATCAGTTAAGTCTTCAGAGAGACTTTGTAGTCTTAGAACCACTTTGATTCAGTATTTTGGTTTGGAAATAAGAAGCAAATCCAGGGAGATTACTCCTCTGTTAGTCAGCTTCACATTACTATAATAAAATACCTAAGATAACTTATAAGGAGAAAAGGATTTTTGGCTCATAACTATGGAGTTTCCAGTATAAGATTGAGTGGCCCCATTGCTTTGTACCTCTAACAAGGCAGCAGATGATGGCAGGTGTGGGGCAGAACAAACAGTTTAAATCATGATTTAGGAAGCAGACAAAAAGTGCCCAGGCTGGCTTTGAACTTCCAAACTCCCAACTCAGAAACAGGAAGAAACCAGGGTCCTATGGTCTTCTTCAAAGGCACACCTCCAATGAACTAAGGACCTGTCACTATGTCACACCTCCCAAAGTTTCCACCACCTTCATTAGTACCACCCTAGAAACCAAGTCTTTAACACATGGACCTTTAGGAGACATTCAGCGTTCAAACTATAGAAGCTTCCATTTCATAAATGGAGATACTGAGGCACATAGAGATTAACTGAACCAATAAATTTAAAAGGAAATCTCATTGTCACACTAAACTTCTATGAGTCTTCCCCATCTTACCCCCGCCCCTAACCATGAGGAAGCTACAGTTACTAATGATGTAAGTTTGGGGTCTTAAACCTTTCTCCTAAGAGTAGCTAAGAGTAAGAAGGATGCCAGAGCACAGCTAACTCATATTCAACAGCCAGAGAAGTTAATTTCACTTTTGAACTGCTCTCTACTTTCCTGAAGTAGGACTTGATTGTGCTTGAAAATGTCAAGCACAATCTAATTGCCCTCAATCATCTGTCTAAACTCTCCTCAAAGCAGTGGACCCAAAACATGTGATTCCACCTGAGGGAGGCCTTGGAAAAGCACTTTGGAAGTTAGAGACCTCTAATAATTTACTTATTCAAATATTTATTGAATGCTTAATTTCAATACTTCAGAGTGGTACTGGCATAGTTGTTACCAGAACAAGATCTGAAGACCTACTCTCTGCTTATTGATTTTAGTTCTTCTCTCAGTAAACAAAAAATATAATTATTCATGCCAGAGGGTAGGTAGGAAGATAAAATGAGATCTACATGTGAAGGGTCTAGCACACTGCCTGACACATGGTAATAATTTAATAAGTGTTAGCTATTATTATTGTTCATGCTGAATCAGAGCAAGCCTGTCAGGGATCAATGGACAATAGAAAATGGTTATGGAGTAAAATTTTAGAACCCTTCAGTTAGTTTAATGGGCCCATTGCTGGAAGTGTTCTGAGGAAGAAGTACATGCTGAGAAGAGTGGTGGAGGAGGTGTCATGATTGGAGGCACTCAAGCAGAAATGACACCTAAATGCCAGAGAATAACTTACTGCAGCACTGAAGTTTCAGAAGAATATTAACACCAAAGAAGACATTGTTGCACATCAATATATTCTGCTATAGGATAAATGATTCCTGCTCACACATCCCAGCCCCTAGAATCCCTGTTTTCCATCACAGGATATAAAGTACAATGCAGACCTAGGGCAATGATTCTCGGATACAAAGCCTAGAACCAAATTATCCCAAATTTCCTCCAGTAATATTTTACTTGGAAGTAGTTCTAAGCATTGAGGGTACCCCAACTGACCCCAAGAGAAGGCAAAATTTTGGCAGAGAGAAAAGCTGATTGATAAGCATAATGAGGAAAGAATTAATTTAGAACTAACTTGAGGGGGTTGCTCCCAGGACAAGGCTCAAAAGAAATATAGGTGGAGATGACATAATTCTTTTCTTTCTTTCCTTTCTTCCTCCTCCCTCCCTTTCTTCCTCCTCCTCCTCTTCTTCTTCTCCTCCTCCTCCCCACCTCCTCCTTCTTTTTTTTTTAAACCGGAGATTGAACCCAGGGGCACTTAACTACTGAGCAACATCCCCAGCCCTTTTTTAATATATTTTTTTAATTTAGAGGCAGGATCTCACTAAGTTGCTTAGGGCCTCACTACGTTTCTAAGACTGGCTTTGAACTCGAAATCCTCCTGCCTCAGCCTCCCAGGCCACAGAATAATGGAATTCTATTTGGATTATACTAATAGCTGTCAAGTAGAAATCTATTTTACCCCATTCCTGGCTTTCATGTTTATTGAATGTCTACCCTGTGTACTGTAGTGCCAAGCATTGCAAGGGAGACAAAAGAAACAAGAAATGAGCTTCCTACTTCCAAACTGTAATTAAACTGAAGTGGGAAAAATATTCTGTATTTTCTGCCTGTAACTTAATTTCAGATTGGAGAATATAATGGTAACAGCTGCACTAATTGCTTTTATTTTATATACAGCCCTTAGAGTTAGGGCCTTTTGAACTCAATTCACAAACTGACATAAAACCATGTGTGGGCACTTCTGTTTGTTATAGGATTGCAGCCAGAACTGCATAAAATTCTATGTTTATGTTCTCTGCTACACTAGTCCCTCATTGGGCTGGCATTCCATAGTCTTTAAACAATAACCATGCTGGAGAGATAGCTCAGTGGTAGAACATTTGCTTAGCATATGTGAGGCCTTGGGTATAATACCACACACACACACACACACACACACACACACACACACGTGCACATGCATTAAACAACAAAAAAAGTAACCCAGTGAAATATCTCTGAGCCTTCCAAGAAAGGACTGGAGGACCACTAGGGCAAACATCTTGTGGGTTAACATCATGAGGCATTCCTATGCCAGCTCTGCTATTTTCTCTCAAGTCCCTTTGCCATTTGGAGGCCCTGTTTTTGTTTTCCACTCCCCATGGACTGATTCTCAGAAACAGTGGGCTGGTGAACAACCATTTGTGAGCAATCTAATTGTTAGGGAAGCAGGGCAATGGCAGACTGAGCAAAATCAACCTTATGCAGCAAGGAACTACCAACCCACGCATTGGTACACTCTCCAGATTCCTCCGTCAGAGTTCCTTGTACCTCCCACTTAGGGTAAGAAGGCTCACAGTGAGGGGGAAGTACCAGGGAGAGGAAAGTAATTTTCTATGATTACTTTTCTCTTCTGCAAGACAAGTTCAAAAAGTTCTACTTTGCAACTCTTGGGAGGGTCAGGCACAGTTCTGCCTGAAAGTAAAGAGATGGCCTCTTCCAGCCCTGTGAATCTTGGTTACACTCCCTACTCTCACAGAGAGAAGCAGGTTTAGACCAACTCAGAAAATCTTTTCTGTTCAAACCTACCAGGGCCCAAGCTAGCCAAAAGGTCTATTTATTGAAAGCTTGAGACTACTTCTATCACTAATTTTTTAACCACTATTTCCTTTTTGGAGGGAAATTCAGCCTGATAGCACGTGGACTGAGAAATTTATTCTGACCTCAAGGAAAGAGTATCTGTGAAACTTCCAAGAGGGGCTAATATTTAAGTTGTCACCAGGTACAGAAAAACATTTCAGGCTGAGCGAGTGATAAGCAAGAACACAGAGGTATTCAAGTGCATTGTTCTCATATTCAAGTTCAAGAAAGTAAACAGCAGAGGGGGGCTACAATGGAGGCAGTAGGAGCAAGGAATAAGGTAGGGTGGGGAAGATTGTGAAGGGCATTGAATGCCATGTTAAGGGAGTTGGGTTACTTCTTTAGGCCATGGGGTATTCTAAGAAGATGAAACAATTCAATCCACATTTACAACATGAGCTCAGGTAAGAGAGTTTGGTTGGCATAGGTAAGAAGGCTATTCAGGAGGCTCTAGCAAATGTCTAGATAAGAAATATGAGAACTACATCTAGAGTAGTGGTTACAGGGATCAAAAGATAGCAGATTTGAACATTAAGAAACAGTGGTAATTTGGCAAGCAACTGCCCCCCCCAAAAGAAAAATAAGATCCTCATTCATAGTGTTTGCTGATTTCTATGGTATAAATAGTCTCCTGTGGCTGATTTCAAGCTACCAACAGGACATTGCTGAGTGTAGAGTTGGGAGTCATGTGCTCAATCAGCTCTCTTGAGCCAGTATGAGCCAGCTGCAGCATAGCACTATAAAATGGCCAATTAGACATGGAGGGAAAAGAGAAAAATCAAAGATCATGGACATGTCTAATATGGATAACTCTTTAGATATTAAGGGGATGGAGAGAGGGAATCAAGGAGGAAGAACAGATTTATTTGTTTGCCTGGGTAAGGGAATACTAAGAGGTAAAAGGCACATCATGAGGAAGTTATGACCTTGATTTTTGGACATATCAAGTTGGTAGCATTAACCCTAGAATTCAATTTTCAGTGAACCCCTGCTTTGTAATGATAACTCACATTAATGGAATACTTACATTGTGCTAAGTATATTATGTATTTTTAGTCCTTTCAGCTTCACAATCTAATGTGTTGAACAAATAGTAGACATATATTAGGAGCTCAACAAATGTCTATTAAATGAATTAATGGACTAGGTATTGTTGGTTACTTTGTTTTGCAAATAAGTCAAAAAGGGCATAAATTACACAAGATCACATAGCTGTAACTCTAATTCAAATCTTTGTAGTTTCAAAATCACCCTGCTGTACTATAATAAATATGTACTGTGAAGATAAATTATGATAGGGATTTTTCTTCCTTTATCTTTCTAACCCTATTCTATTCATAGTACCTACACAGTGTTACGGATTGAATATCTGTAACATCCCTGAATTCATATGTTGAATTCCTACCCTCCAATGTGCCATATTTGAAAACAGAACCTTTGTTGAGGTGGTTAGAGCTAGATGAGGTCATAAGGGCAGAGTATTAATCCAATGGGATTAGTGTCCTTGTAACAAGAGGAAGAGAGATCAGACTTCTCCCTCTCTACTTACACATGGAGGGAAGGCCATATGAAAACACAGTGAGAAAGCAACTGTCTACAAGCCAGGAAAAGAGCCCTCACCAGGAACTAAATTAGTCAGTATCTTCATCTTGGACTTCTCAACTTCCATAACTGTGAGAAAATAATTTTTGTTGTTTAGGTTACTTTGCCTGTGGCACTTTGTTATGGCAGACTGAGCACACTGATACAACTAATACAGGACCATTCAATATTTGTTGAATGAATGAGGACCATTTCTAATTGGAATTACTGTTTTTTTAGGAATAAGACCTAGTAGGACATAAGGTAGACGTAAGAACGTCCTCTGCATAAAGGATCTTTGGGGGTAGATTTTTCTCTAGTGGAAGCTTTTATCTATGGGACTAGTGAGAAGTTTCTGCTAGGGTTTACAACAATATCACTAGTCAAGCACCTGAAATAACTTATCCTAAGGATCATCATGTTCTTCTTTCATCCTCGATTTACTTGTGGCATTAGGAATACAATAGGGGAGTTTTAAAAGTCTCACTTATTCAACAAATATGTATAGAGTACCAACTGTGCTATACAATATAGCCATTATCTCATTTATTTTTCACCACAGCCCAGGAAGTAGTTCGTGTTACTTCCATTTTTCAAATGGAGAAATTGAGGCTGGTTATCTTAAAAGTGATATCACATCTTGAAGTGCCCTTTTTATACATTTATTTATTTATTTGTTTGTTTGTTTGTTTTTATGTGGTGCTGAGGATCGAACCCAGTGCCTTGAACATGCAAAGCAAGTGCTCTACCACTGAGCTATAACCCCAGCCCATTGAAGTGCCTATATTTTAACAATGTGTTAATAAAAACAGAATAAATTATTTTCTCCCTTTCTTTACCCCTACCAACCACCAGAGTGCATCCTCTGCTCAGTAGATCTTTCCTCTACTTGGCTTCTGCTTCTTTCCACATGCAGATACTCAGCAGAGAGCTTTATATGCATTCTTTTTTCATTCCCATGGCAACCCTAAGCATCTAGAACAGTGTCTAGCTCATATTATTCAGAAAATACTTTTTGAAAGGATGGCCATGGGATAATATAGTAAGTGACACCTATTTAGTATTCAGCAGTTCAAAATCCATTCTAAATTCTTTACATGTTTTACTTCATGTAATTTTTACAACACTATGGGGTAGTAACTATTATTATCCACATTTTAAAGACTTTACTGATTAGGTCTTTCTGGATGTTTCACAGGCACCCCAAACTGAACATGCTTAAAAACTGAGTTCCTTTTTGAAAAGAAAGGTTGGTAGGGTATCTCATGAAAATCAAAGAGAGATCAATACAATAGAGGAAAGGGATTAGGGGAGGGAGGAGTGGAGGAAGAGGGGAAACACTGAAAAATGATATTTAACAAATTACTTTCTTATATCATGTGCATGTACAAATATGTAACAATGAATCCCATTATTATGCATAATTATAATGCACCAATAAAAGTATGAAAAAATGAGTTCACCATAGCTTACTTCTATACAACCATTCTTCTTTCATAATCTGTTCCTCTGAGTAGATATATGTCTACTTATAATTGACCCTACTTCTGGGGAAAAAAAAAGTCATCATTGTTTGAGGGAACTGGACTGCCCCTATTTCATTAGTTCTTGTGGAAATCAATCACAGTACCTCCACCTCCCTGCCATAGTAGTGGGTATGTGACCTAAGCAAGGTCAGATTGTCTTAAATAAGGTGAATCTCAAGCGTATATGAAAATGGAAGTTGACTAGGGCTTGGTTGTCCAATAACATCACACTAAGAGACATTCCCCAATATCTGGCTACAGAAAAACTCATAGCTACTCTGTTCCTATCCCTCCTAAGGTCTAGTAGCTCAGCTCTTCCTTCTGGTGTGACCCATCTCATAAACTTCCAATAAATTTCATTGTTTGTTTAAGCCAGCCGGAATATTTTTGCTGCTTGCAACCAATGTTCTCTGATTAAACTAAACTCAGTGAACGTTACTGTTTTATTTACCCACTAGCTTAGGTTAGAAACCTAACCTAACATGCTCCTATATAATCAGTCAGAAAGTTCAACATTCAATTTTATGTCTTAAATCTTTCTAATCTGTCACTCTATTATTATTGTTACAGCCTTAATTCAGGCCTTCATCTTGCCTTAATTGTAGCAAAAAGTCTTTTAGTTGGTCCCCTTGCCTCCAGTGTAGTCCCTTCCAATACACTCCCTACTCACACTATAGTTCATGCTTTCTGAAAACCCAAATCTGATCATGTTACTCACTGTTTAATACCCTTCAAGTTTCCCCATATCATTTAAGATGCATTTGAATTCCTTAACTGAGCACAAAAGGAAATTTATGACTAAGCCTATGCCCACGGTTCTCCTTCTTTTATTAGAGATAAAATAAAAGCACTATTTTTGTGTTAACATTCAATATGTCTCTCTCCATACTCACATGCACTACCAACAAAAAGACAGAAAATATTTTCAAAATATTCCCTCAAGTGATCTTAACCCTAAAGGGGAAACAGACTATATTTTATTCATCTTTGTAATCAGTGCCTACTCATGGTAGACATTTGATACTCAATTCCCTTCCCTCTCTATTTCATGGTTGATAATCCCCAGTAATTCCTCAGTGGCATTATTTCATTTCATATTATTTCTTTGTTGCTCTGACACTTCTGTATAAGCTAAAATACACATTACTACCTTTTTTCCTTGGTGGTTCCCTAGTAAACCATGTTTTCCTATAATCATACCCTATGTGACCTATCCCATATCCTTCTTCCATGAATCATGGCTGGTTCTGGGAGTTTTTTGACCAATAGATAGCAGTACCACTATGTGAGTACTGAGGTTACATTAGAAGCAGCCAAAGAGCTTCCACCTAGGCCCTTGTGTCACTTCCTGTTGGAATCTGGCCATTATGCTGTGATAAGTCCAGGTCATATGGAGACAGCACATGTGAGTGCTCCAGTTGACAGCCCCATCTGGGTTCATAGCCAATAGCCAGTATCAGCCACCAATGATGTGCATAAACCATTCTGAACATTAGACTAACTGAACCTTTAGATGACTTCAACCTCAGGCAAGAATTGCTCAGGTGAGCTTATTCAACCCACAACACTGAAATAAAAATCATTTTAGACTTGAAGTAGTTTGCTACATAAAAATAGCTAACCACAACACTTTCCTTATTCTACCCTGAATTTTAAAAATGAAAAAAAAAAAAAGATCTCACGGGCAACCTAATTCATGTTATAGAACTGAACTTCCTATCCTAAACATACCACATGATTGCCTGGTCTCACAAATTTTCCTTCCTGGGACAAGCATTCAGACAAATTAACCAGAATGATTTAGCCCTCATCTACATCTTCTACAGTTCTAAGTTTCTCTCAATATTTATATTGTTATTTCAGTATTCTCAAATGTCTGCCCTTCTATTAGTAGCTGCAGGACCCACAGGCTCCTTTCTCCCTTCACTTGGTCTCCAGGAAAAAAGACCTCTTCTATTTGCAATAGAAAAACACTTAGGAGACGATCACAAGAGCTCATTCCTATTTCCTTCCCAGCCCTTCATCTTCCTTTATTTCTTAATGGCTAATGTCTGAATTGTCAGTTTTATTTTTACTCATTATTTTTTAATGATAATATATATCAATGGCAGAACCATTAACAAGAACCAAGTTAACTATTTTCCCCATAACTCAATTCCTCCCAGTAAATACTCAGAATCCTCTTGAATAAAGATTATCACTTCAGAGAACTCTTAACTCTTAGGCAAAAAAAATCTTAAATCCATCAATTACAGTCATTATTGCTTTCTATATATTATTATTTAATGGCAATAAGTTTGGTAAAGAAGTAATATTAGTAATGGTTAACATTCATCAAGTATCATTATATACTAAGAATTGTTCTAAATGCTTCAGATGCATTAATTCACAAAATATTCATAAAAAACCTGAGAAGAAGGTGGTATTATTACTTCTGTGTTACAGATAGGGGAACTGAGACACAGAGAGATTAAACAAAGTCATACACCTAAGTCATACACCTAGAGTGTGGAAGAGTGTGGATACTAACCTAAGCAATCTAGCTTCAGAGTGTAGAATCTTTTTTTTTTCCCCCAGGGGGAGGATACCGAGGATTGAACTCAGGGGCACTTGACCACTAAGCCACATGCCAAGCCCTATTTTATATTTTTTTGAGAGACAGGGTCTCACTGAGTTGCCTAGTGCCTCGCTGTTGCTGAGGCTGGCTTTGAACTTGTGATCCTCCTGCCTCAGCCTCCCCAGCTGCTGGGATTACAGGCATGTGCCATGGTGCCCAGCTCAGAGTGTAGAATCTTAACCACTACTCTATTAAGTCAAGTTTTTGTTGGACACTTCCAAACATTCAAATTTTAAAGAACAAAAGAGAGAAAGCAGAATTACACCATATCTCTTTGTGTTCTGTCTTTTCTGTGTTAGAAAATTATCATTTGTTGGTCTGGAAGCGGTAAAGCAATTATTGATTATTTTATCTGAAAATGAGTAAGCCACCTGTCAAGACAACATCTATACACTCTAAAATTAAATTGTAAGGGCCCAAACCAATTGCCCCATTGACTCTTTGCTGTATTAATTTCCCAGGCTCTCTTCTTGCTGACATAGCTGCAGGTAAGGTCTGCCAATAGGAGGCACTGGTAGGAGATCAGAAAGCAGGAAAAAGGCACGTTTCTTGCTTTTGGCTCAGTGTATGGGTTGATGGCAAGAGCCCCAGTAGTTTTTAGCCACGTCTCTAGTGGTACAAGTAGTGTATCAGTATTAGTTTCTGATCTCTGAGCATCATTTCTTCTTCTTTTGCCCCTGTCCTTCTCCTTTTAACTCTACCATTCCTTTTTTTCCTTACAATTTCTTCTAATTCCTCTTTGTATCTAGTTCTTTTTATGAAACTCCCTATTTGAAACATCAAGAATAATTTCTCTTTACCTGGATGGATCCCAAAGAACTTATGGATAATATTGAATCCCAATCAATTGCTCAGAAACAGAGACAAAGGAAGAGCTTCAGAAATCTGAAAGCATTAAAGCATCATGTTGCTGTACACTTTTTATATTGTAAATAATAACATATACAGCTGGGTGTCGTGGCTCATGTCTATAATCCTAGTGGCTTGGGAGGCTGAGGCTGAGGAGGCCAGCCTCAGGAACTTAGTAAAGCCCCAAACATCTTAGTGAGACCCTGTCTCAAAATAAAAAATTTCAAAAAGGATTAGGAATGAAGCTCAGTAGTTAAACAACCCTGTGTTCAATCCCTGGTACAAAACAACAACAACAACAAAATAACATACAGAAAAGGAAGCACACAGAAATATATAGTTCAGTGGTTTACCAAGAATTAAACAGTCATGTAACCAGCACCCATATCATGAAATACACATTTTTATACTAGCTCCCCAAAATTCCAATCATCATTGAGTACTTCTCATCCACAAAGGTGATCATTAGACTTACATTTGTGAGAATTATGTCCTTATCTTTCTTTATGGCTTTACCACTTAAGCATGTACCCCTGAACATTAATGGTTTGGTTTCTTAGTTTTTGAATTTTTATACACATGTAATCAAATAAGACATATTCTTGTGTGCATGGCCTTTTCATTCAACATTATGTTTGTGAGATTCATTCATTCTGATGCAATAAACTGCAATACATATGTTTTTATTGCTGCATAATATTCCATTGTGTGAACAAACAGGATTTGAGGCTGTTAAAAAGTAGATAACGTTAAGTAAAACATCAATAAACTAGACAGCATATTGAGGATAACCAAAAGAGCAAAAGTGTAGTTATTTACACTCAAAAAGGAGAATGCTTAGGGCAAAGATGAAAAGGAGCCACAGCCATCTTCTCCAAGATAGAGAAGAGGAACTGAATTTATTCTTTGACCTTCCAGAGGGCAGAATTAGGACCATAGGTACATTGTATAAATAGGTATACTTCAGCCCTCTTGTCATTATATTCTTTTTCATATAATACCATAAATTTCATTGAGAGAGAATCTGTTCAAATAGGCAGGCTATAGCAGAACTAAGTATAGACAAACTAAAATTTTCAGCATGACTAATTGCCTTAGCCCAGTTTCAAACACAATAAAATACTTCTAGAAATAATCGTTAGTATTTCCCAAAACCTTGCAATTGAGAGAGACATTTCAGCTGGTGCAAGAAGAGGCAAATCAATAAAAATATAGACTGGGAACTGTAGTAGATACTATCTGTGTATGAATAATGAGAACTAAATAAGTGGATATCACTAAATTAGAAAATTTGGATGCCCTTTGAGTTTTACAGTAATGTTAAAAATTATTTTCCATACTAGATCATGATGGATACTTTCTAAGAAAAAGGTGATTCTGAATCTATAAAGTTAGATATGTCCCTCAGTGGACAAATGGATACAGAAAGTGCAGTATATATACACAATAGAATATTATTCAGTCATAAAAATGAATGAAATTCTGTCATTTGTGGCAACATAGATGCATTTGGGAGACATTATGTTAAGTGAACAAACTCACTCAGGCAAAAAACGATGAATACCAGATGTTCTCACTTATATGTGAAGACTAAAAAAGTTGATTTAAAAAATGTACAGAGTAGAATAGAGGCCATTAGAGGCTAGGAAGGATGGAGGTAAGAGGAACAGAGAAAGGTTATAAAAAGGGTACCAAAATATAGCTAGACAAAAGGAATAAGCTTTAGGGCTGGGGTTGTAGCTCAGCAGTAGAGCGCTCGCCTAGCACATGCAGGGCACTGGGTTTGATCCTCAGCACCACATAAAAATAAAATAAAGGTATTGTGTCCAACTACAACAACAAACAAACAAAAAGGAATAAACTTTAGTGTTCTACAGAACATAAAGGTGACTATTGTTTAAAACAATTTATTATATATTTGAAAAAGAATGAGAAGAAAGAAGTTTGAAGGTTCCCAACACAAAAAGATAAACTTTAAGATGGAAAAAAATCATCACCCTGATTTGATCATTAATAATTGTATACACAATTTTCCCTGTATCCCATAAATATGCACAATTATTATATGTCAATTTAAAAATTATTTAAAGAATTTCTTGTACATTTATTTGGATCAGTTACAAACTAAAATCTCAATGAATTAAAATCCTGTAGTGGTGAACCAGAGGTGGATTTACCCATTTGTGATCTTTTTTGTTTTTCATATTTTTATTAATGCATTTTACCACTCCTAAACTCTTAATTTTTAAAAATTTATTTTAATAAATATATAAAAACATAAAGTTATATATATTAATGGGATATCATGTAATGTTTTGAGTATACATTATGTAATATTCAAATCAGGTTAAACATATCAATTTCCTCAGACATTATCACCTCTCTATGGTGAAAACTTTCAAAATCATTTCTAGCTTTTTGAAATGTATAGTACATTATTCTTATCACTAGTTACCCTATTGTGAAAAAGCAAACCATAAATTCTTGCTCCTAGTATATTGATCAACCTTTCTCCATTCCTCCCATCCTACTCTTCCCAGTCTCTGGTAACCACATTCTACTCTCAACTTCCATGAGATCCACTTTTTAAGATTCCACATATGAGTGAGATTATGTGGTACTTATCTTTCTGTGCCTGGCATAATGACCTCCAGTTCAATCCATGTTCTTGCAAATGACAGGATTTAATTTTTGTGATGACCAAGGAGTATTCCATTGTGTATATGTACACATTTTTTAATCCCTTCATTAGCTGACAGACCTTTAAGTTGTTTTCATTTCTTGGCTATTATGAATAGTTCTATAATGAACATGTGGATACAGAAGTCTCTCCAACATGTTGATTTCATTTCCGTAGGATACATACCCAGTAGTGAGACTGCTGTATCATATGTGGGATAAATTAATTTCACAGAAATTTTTTTTTAGAAATTAATTATGTTCATTACTGGGATGACCACATTGGAAAGGCTAATGGAGTTTGGGAACTTTATATGTCTTGTTCATTATTGTGCTCTTTTTCATTTCTCTGGGAGGTTTTATGTAACATAATTTAACCAAAGCTAGTATCATTAAAAAACTATTTAGAATACAGATGGTATTACTGGCTGTAAACACTCTGCTCTCTTGAGTCGAAAGTCTTAGAACTAGTCAATATAGCAGTTAATTATGTGTATCATTTTTCATTTTTTGTAATATTATAGGATATGGATGAATTATTTCTTTACTGTCAAAGACTTTAATTTAAATGGTCTACTTACTAGCTATACCATTGCTGTTAAAATTTTAGCACATGATAATGTATTATTCATTATTAAAAAATAATCCTTGAGGTAATGTCAATGAAAATAGCACAGTAAAGACCCCCCAAAATTCACTCCTCCATAAAAGTAAAAAATCCTGGCAAAATTAGTCAGGATCAACATTTTCAGAACTGTAGAAATTAACCAAAAGCTTAATTAAATGGGGAACATGTATTCAAGCACAACACCTAGGGGGTTTGGGTACTTGTCTAGCATGCACAAGGCTCTGGGATCAGTCTCCAACACTACACACATATAAAAAGACCTGAATCTCCTTAATAACAATGAGCTTTAATGTCATTTTAACTTATCTCCCACTCTCCAACTCTTTGGTAGCCTCAAAAAATTATAGCCCAGCTGGGCATGCTGGCACATGCCTGTAATCCCAACAACTTGAGAGGCAGAGGCAGGAGAATCACAAGTTCAAAGCCAGCCTCAGCAACCCTAAAACAACTTAGAGAGACCCTGTCTCAAAATTTAAAAAATGGCTGGGGGGGCTGGAGTTGGGCTCAGCAGTAGAACACTCGCCTAGCTCATGTGAGGCCCTGTGTTCAATCCTCAACACCACATAAAAATAAATAAATAAAGGTATAGTATCCAACTACAAATAAAAAATAAATATTAAAAAAAGGGGGGGCTGGGGATATGGCTCAGTAGTTAAGTGACCCTGAGTTCAATCTCCAGTATAATAAATTAAGAAAAACAGCCCATATTTCTAAGAAAACAAGCACCACAGGAGTCACACAGACAAACAAGGAAGCAGGAAAAGGCTGAATATCTTTCAAAGTATCATCCCTAGACAATTGCCACTATTGTACATGTCTGGTGGTTGGTTCCCTGGAAGACACTACTTAAAAGAAAGAAAGAAAAAAAAACCTGTATTTTACCTAATCCAGAATTAATGTAGTGCAAAAGTCTCCACCAGGGGAGTATTTGTCAAAAACAAATACTTTTCCAAGGACTCTCCATACTGCTTTCCAGATTGGCTGCACCAATTTGAAGTCCCACCAGCAATGTATGAGTGTCTTTTTCCCCACATCCTCGTCAAGACTTATTGTTGTTTGTCTTCATAATAGCTGCCATTCTGACAGGAGTGAGATGAAATCTCAGAATAGTTTTGTTTTGCATTTCTCTAATTGCTAGAGATGATGAACATTTTTTCATATATATCTTGATTGATTGTATATCCTCTTCTGAGAAGTATCTTTTCAGCTAAACTGTGGAACCAACCTAGATGCCCTCCAGTAGATGAATGGATTAAAAAAATGTGGCATATATACATAATGGAATATTACTCAGCAATAAAAGAGAATAAAATCATGACATTTGCAAGTAAGTGGATGGAGTTGGAGAAGATAATTCTAAGTGAAGTTAGCCAATCCCCAAAAAACAAATGTCGAATGTTTTCTCTAATATAAGGTGACTGACTCATAGTGGGGTAGGGAGGGGGAGCATGGGAGAAATAGATAAACTCTAGATAGGGCAGAGGGGTGGGAGGGGAATAGAGGGGGCAGGGGATTAGCAATGATGGTGGAGTATGATAGACATCATTATCCAAAGTACATGTCTGAAGACATGAATTGGTGTGAACATACTTTATATACAGAGATATGAAAAATTGTGCTCTATATGTATAATAAGAATTGAAATGCATTCCACTGTCATGTATTTAAAAAAACAATTAATAAAACAAATGCAGGCAAATGTTTTAGTTTTTTAGCTGTCTGAGGCCTTGGATAACAGCTAAGGTGCATAATAGACTAATCAAAAAATTTAAAGGGAACAATTTGAGAAGATATCAAGCACTTGTAAAGGCTCCTACATATTCTGGGAATCTAGAAGGGCATGTGCATGTATAGGACTATGTGTATACTTAGAGAAGACCCGAAAAAGCTAGAATCATGTCTGGATGATCTGGAGAACTTGCACAATTAGGAAGTGAAGAGTAAAGTAGTATTGTCAATGGCTTGGTTAAGTGTTGAAAGTGCACTACAACATGCACACAGAAGTCACATGGAAGAGTAGGAGATTTATGGGTTCTAGATATTTAAGAAATTCTATCTAATCATGAGCTGACCTCTAATCTAATTGAGTAGAGACTTCAGGGGCCATACATGACAAATAATGCAGACTTTACAGAGTAATGACGAAAAGTCACTAAAATAAACAACTAAAACAACTACAGCTATAAAAAAAGCATAAACAACAATAAACCTTGGTGATAGGGGAGGATCTGATTTCCAGATTTATTGGTTTATTTCCAATAAACCTTGGTCATGGGGGAGGATCTGATTTCCAGAGTTGCTACATCAGATTATTCAAAATGTCTAGTTTTTTTTTTTAAATTTTTTTAGTTATAGATGGACACAATACCTTTATTTTATTTTATTTTTTAATATTTTTCTGGGAATTGAACCCAGTGTCTCACACATGCTAGGAAAGTGCTCTACCCCTGAGCCACAACCCAAGCCCCCCAAATGTCTAGTTTTCATCCAAAAAATGTTAATGTTTGAAATATATAGGGTCTCTTTGAGTTTATACCATTTGGAGTTCATTGAGATTTTTAGATATATAGATTGTCTTTCATCAACTCTGTGATAAAATGGGCCATTCTTTCTTCAAATATTCTTTCAACTTTTTTTCTCTTCTTTTTTCTAGAATTCCAGTTTTGTGTATATCAGTAAGCTTGATGGTGTTCCACAGGTATCTTTGGCTCTGTTTCTTTTTTTTTCTTTCTTTATTCTCATATTAGATAATCTCAGCTGACCTTTAAATTTGTGATTTTTCTTGTATCTGCTCGAACTTGCTATTAAATCCTTCTGGTGAATTTTTCATTTTGATTATTATGTTTCAACTCAAGACTTTCTGTTTGGTTCTTTTAAAATAATTTCTCTTCATTAATATTCTCTATTTAGTGAGTCATCATTTTCATACTTTAGTTTTTTAGATAAGGTTTTTTTTTAGTTCTTTGAACATATTTATGATAGCTGATTCTAAGTCTTTGTCTAATAAGCCCAATGATTTTCCTGAGGCACAATTTCCACGGATTTCTTTTTCCTGTGTATAGGCCATGCTCCCTTATTTGTTTGTTAGCTTATCATTATTCATTTGAAAGATGAAATAAAAACCTTCCATGATAAACAAAAGTTACAAAAATTTATACCTAGAAAACTGGCACTACAAAACACCCTTGGCAAAATATTTCATGAAAAGGAAATGAAAAACAACAATGAAAACCAGGAGAGGGAGGTAGGACATTAAAGGAAAAACTAATCAAACAGGAAAACCAAGTCAAGTTAAATAACAAAAATAAACAAATATGGCTTGGAGGACTTTAACACACTTCTCTCACCACTGGATAGATCTTCCAAACAAAAGTTGAATAAAGAAACTATAGAGCTCAATAACACAATTAATAACTTAGATTTAACTGACATATATAGAATATATCAACTGACATCAAGCACATTCACTTTCTTCTCAGCAGCACATGGATCCTTCTCAAAAATAGATCATATACTATGCCACAGGGCAACTCTTAGCAAATACAAAGGAGTAGAGATATTACCATGCATTTTATCAGATCATAATGGAATAAAATTGGAAATCAATGACAAAATAAAGAATAAAAATTTCTGCATTATATGGAGACTGAACAATATGCTACTGAATGCATCAAGGAGGAGATTAAAAAATTCTAAGAGGTAAATGAGAACACAGACACAATATATCAAAATCTCTGGGACACTATGAAAGCAGTACTACAAGGAAAATTCATTGCATGGAGTTCATTCCTTAAAAGAAGAAAAAGTCAACAAATAAATGACCTCACACTACATCTCAAAGCCCTAGAAAAAGAAGAACAAATCAGCAGAAAAAGCAGTAGAAGGCAAGAAATAATTAAAATTAGAGCTGAAATCAATTAAATCAAAACAAAAAAATTGAAAAAATTGACAAAACTAAAAGTTGGTTCTTTGAAAAAATAAATAAAATTGACAGACCCTTAGCCACACTAACGAAGAGAAGGAGAAAACTCAAATTACCAGCATATGTGATGAAAAAGGCAATATCACAACAGACACTACAGAAATAAGGAAGATAATTAGAAGTTATTTTGAAACCTTATACTCTAATAAAATAGAAGACATTGAAGGCATCGATGAATTTCTTAAGTCATATAATCTGCCCAGATTGAGTCAGGAAGATATACACAACTTAAACAGACCAATATCAAGTGAGGAAATAGAAGAAGCCATCAAAAGACTGCAAACCAAGAAAAGCCCGTGACCAAATGGATACACAGCCAAGTTCTATAAGACCTTTAAAGAAGAACTAATACCAATACACTTCAATTTATTTCAGGAAATAGAAAAAGAGGGAGCACTTCCAAACTCATTCTTTGATGCCAATATCACCCTGATTCCAAAACCAGACAAAGACACTTCAAAGAAAGAAAACTTCAGACCAATATCTCTAATGAACATAAATGCAAAAATTCTCAAAAAAATTCTGGCAAATCAAATACAAAAACATATCAAAAAGATTGTGCACTGTGATCAAGGGGATTCATCCCAAGGATGCAAGGTTGGTTCAACATATGGAAATCAATAAATGTAATTCATCACATCAATAGACTTAAAGATAAGAATCATATGATCATCTTGAAAGATGCAGAAAAAACATTTGAAAAAATACAGCACCCCATTATGTTAAAAACACTAGAAAAACTAGGGATAACAGGAACATATCTCAACATTGTAAAGGCTATCTACGCTAATCCCCAGGCCACCATCATTCCAAATGGAGAAAAATTGAAGGCATTCCCTCTAAAATCTGGAACAAGACAGGGATGCTCTCTTTCACCACTTCTATTCAACATAGTTCCTGAAACACTGGCCAGAGCAATTAGATAGATGAAAGAAATTAAAGGGATAAGTCTAGGAAAAAGAAGATCTTAAACTAGCACTATTTGCTGATGATATGATTCTATACCTAGAAGACCCAAAAACTCCACCAGAAAACTTCTAGAACTAGAAAATGAATTCAGCAAAGTAGCAGGATATAAAATCAACACCCATAAACAAAGGCATTTCTGTATATCAGTGACAAATCCTCTGAGAAGAAAATGAGGAAAACTACCCCATTTACAATATCCTAAAAAAAAAAAGAGGTGAAAGATCTATACAATGAAAATTATGGAACCCTAACAAGAGAAATCAAAGAAGACCTTAGAAGATGGAAAGATCTACCTTGCTCACGGATAGGCAGAATTAATATTATCAAAAATGACCATACTACCAAAACCACTATACAGGTTTAATGCAATTCCAATCAAAATCCCAATGGCATTTTTAGAAATAGAAAAAGCAATCATGAAATTCATCTGGAAAAATAAGACACCCAGAATAGCTAAAGCAATTCTAGGCAGGAAGAGTGAAGCAGATGGTATCGCTATACCAGACCTTAAACTATACTACGGAGCAATATTAACAAAAACAGCATGGTATTGGCACCAAAACAGGCCAGTAGACCAATGGTATAGAACAGAGGACACAGAGACTAACCCACAAAATTTCAATTATCTTATATTAGACAAAGGTGTGAAAAACATGCACTGGAGAAAAGATAGCATCTTCAACAAATGGTGCTAGAAAGACTGGAAACCCATATGCAACAAAATGAAATTAAACCCCTATCTCTCACCATGCACAAAACTTAATTCAAAATGGATCAAGGACCTAGGAATTAAACCAGGTCTGTGTCTAATAGAAGAAAAAGTAGGCCCTAATCTTCATCATGCGGGATTAGGCCCCAACTTCCTTAATAAGACTCCTATAGCACAAGAATTAAAACCAAGAATCAATAAATGGGATGGAATCAAACTAAAAAGTTTTCTCTCTGCAAAAGAAACAATCTGTGAGGTGAGCAGAAAGCCTACATCCTGGAAGCAAATTTTTACCCCTCACACATCAGATAGAGCACTAATCTCTAGGGTATATAAAGAATTCAAAAAGCTAAACACCGAAAAAACAAATAACCCAATCAACAAATGGGCCAAGGACCTGAACAGACACTTCTCAGAAGAGGTTATACAATCAGTCAACAAATATATGAAAAATGCTCATCATCTATAGCTATTAGAGAAATGCAAATCAAAACTACTCTAAGATATCATCTCACTCCAGTCAGAATGGCAGCTATTATGAATACAAACAACAATAAGTGTTGGCAAGGATGTGTGGGGGGAAAATGTACACTCATACACTGCTGGTGGGACTGCAAATTTGGCAGATAATAGGGAAGCAGTATGGAGATTCCATGGAAATCTGGGAATGGAACCACCATTTGACTCAGCTATTCCTTTCCTTGGACTATACCCAAAGGACTTAAAAACAGCATACTACAGGGATACAGCCACATCAATGTTTATAGCAGCAGAATTCACAATAGCTAAACTGTGGAGCCAACCTAGATGCCCTTCAGTGGAAGAATGGATAAAAAAAGTGGCATATATACACAAGGGAATTTTATCAGCATTAAAAAAGAACAAAATCATGGCATTTTCAGGTAAATGAATGGCATTGGAGAAGATAATGCTAAGTGAAGTAAGCCAATCCCAAAAAACAAATGCTGAATACTTTCTCTGATATAAGGAGGTTGACTCCTAGTTGGGTAGGGAGGGAGAGCATGGGAGGATTAGATTAATTCTAGATAGGGAAGAGGGGTGGGAGTGAAAGGAAGGGGGCAGGGGATTAACAAGGATGGTGGAATGTGATGTACATCATTATACAAAGTACATGTATGAAAACTTGAATTGGGTATCAACATACTTTATATACAGAGATATGAAAAACTGTGGTATATATGTGTATTAAGAATTGTAATGCTAAAAAATCCCAAAGTACATGTATAAAGGCATAAACTGGCGTGAACATACTTTATATACAGACACGAAAAATTGTGCTCTATATGTGTAATAAGAATTGTAATGCATTCCACTACTGTCATATATTTTAAAAAAATAAAATCAATAAAAAGATAGTTCAGAATTACAAACCAAAAGGAGACTTCAGAACAAATAAAGACATGAATAAACCTTACTCTTGTACTCTTCTTTTAAAAACATATTGGTGCATTATAATTATACATAATAATGTGCTTCTGTATACCATATCTGTACATGCACGTAACTTGACCCAGCTCATTTCCAGTAACTTCCCTTTCTCACCCCTCCTCTGCTTTCTTTACCTATTATTATTATTTCTACTATTATTTTGATTAGTGTGTTACATGCATATGTGAGATTCACTGTAGTATATTCATACACTGACATAGCATAATTTACCAGTTTGTTCCCCAGTACTACCTCATGTCCTCCCCTCTTCCCTCTCATTTGATCCCCTTCCTCTCTCTATTGGTCTCCTTTCTACTTTTGTGAGATTCTCTTTTCCATTCCTTCTTTTCTGTCTCTAGCTTCCACATATGGGAGAAAACATTTGATCCTTTTTCAGTCATCATTTTAAAAATTTCCTCTATGTGAGAGAAAAAAAATGTGATGCTTGTCTTTCTGTGTATACATACCATATTTTCTTGATCTAGTTATCTGTTGACAGGCACCTAAACTGATTCCATATTTTGTTTATTGTGAATAGTATGATGATAAACATGGGTACACAAGTGTCCCTTTTGTATGCTCATTTGTATGCTGACTTCATTTCCTTTGGATATATATCCAGGAGTGGTATAGCTGACTTATATAATAGTTTTTAGTTTTTATTAAGGACCCTCCAAACTATTTTCCATTGTGGTTGTACTAACTTATATTCCCAATCAACAGTGTATGAAGATTGCTTTTTCTCCACATCTTTGCTAGCATTTTTTTTTTGAGAGAGAGAGAGAGAGAGAGAGAGAGAGAGAGAGAGAGAGAGAGAGAATTTTTTTTTAATATTTATTTTTTAGTTTTCGGCAGACACAACATTTTTGTTTGTATGTGGTGCTGAGGATCGAACCCGGGCCGCACGCATGACAGTCGAGCGCGCTACCGCTTGAGCCACATCCCTAGCCCTTGCTAGCATTTTTTGCAGTATTATTCTAACCAAAAGAGATGGAATCTCAATGTAGCTTTGATTTGCATTTTTCTGTTGGCTAAAGACATTGAACATTTTTTCATATATTTACTGGCTATTTGTCCTTCTTTTGGGAAGTTTCTAATCAGGTTATTTTACTAGTATTTTTATTAGATTGCTTTATTAAAAGTTTTTTTCTTACTTCTTCACGTATTCTGGACATGAATTCTCTGTCAGATAAATAGATGGTACATGTTTTCTCCAATTCTGTAGGTTGTCTCTTCCCTCTGTTGATTATTTCCTTAGCCATGCATAAGCTTTTTTAATATGATACAACCCCATTTGTCAATTCATTTGTTTCCTGAACTATTGTCACCTAACAGGAAATTGTTATTCGTGCCAATATCTTCAAGTGTTTCCTCTATGTCTTCTTTTAGCGGTTTTAAAGTTTTACGTCTTACATTAAGTTCTTTGATTCAGTTGAGTTGATTTTTGTACAGGGTGAGAGACAGGGATCTGGTTTCAATCTTTTACATGTGGATATCCAGGTTTCCCAGCAACATCTATTGAAGGGGCTATCCTTTCTCCAATGTAAGTTTTTGGTACTTTTGTTGAGAATTAGTTGGCTAAAGATATGTGAATTTATTTCTGAGTTATGTATTCTGTTCCATTGGTCTACATGATAATTTTTCATACCAATACCATGCTGTTGTGTTATTCTGGCTCTGTATTATGTTTTTAAGTCAGCTATTTTGAAACCTCAGCACCTCTCTTTTTTTTCAGGATGGCTTTGGCTATTCAGTGCTTCCATACAAATTTTAGGATTTTTTTCTAGTTCTGTGAAGAATGTCATCAGTATTTTGATGACAAGGGCATTGAATCTATAGATTACTTTTGAGAGGTATGGCCATTTTAATAATATTGTTTCTCCCAATGTAAGAAAATGGGTAGTCTTTCCACCTTCTTGTGTCTTCAATATCTTTCTTCAGTATTTTGTAATTTTCACTGTAGAGGTTTTTCACATCCTTAGTTAGGTTTATTCCTAGGTATTTTCTAAATGCTACTGTGAGTAGGATTAAATTCCTGATTTCTTTCTCAACAGGTTCATTATTGGAGTACTGCAAAGCTACTGATTTTGCATGTTGATTTTGTATCCTGATACTTTACTGAATTTATGTATAGGTTCTAAATGTCATTTGGTGGAGTCTTTTGGATTTTCTAGTATAAACTTTAAACATCAGCAAAGAGAGATAATTTGACTTCCTCCTTTCTTATTTATACACCTTTTCTTTCTCTTGCCAAATTGCTCTGGCTGATATTTCTAGTACTACATCAAATAAGTGGTAAGAGTGGACACCCTTTTCTTATTCCTAATCTTAGAGGAAATGCTTTCATTTTTTTTTTCCCTATTTAGTTTGGTTTTGGCTAGGTTTGTCATATATAGCCTTTATTTTGGAGGTATGATACTTTTATATCTGATCTATTCAGGGCTTTTATCATGAAAGTATGTTCAATTTTTTCAAAGTCTTTTTCTGCATTTGTTGAGATGATCATGTAATTTTTAGCCTTGATTCTATTCATGTGCTGTATTATGCTTATTTATTTGTTATACTGAACCATCATTACATCCCGGGAATGAAATCAATTTTTAAGTATTTTGGAGGGGAGAGTGATATCTTTATTCTTTATTTATTTTTTATGTGGTGCTGAGGATTGAACCCAATGCCTCACATGTGCAAGACAAGTAATCTATCACTGAGCTCAGCCCCAGCCCTGAATGAAACCAACTTGATCATGGTGTGTGACCTCTGCAATGTAATGTTGAATCTGATTTGCAAGTATTATTTTGCATGTTTGCATCTATGATCACCCAAAATCTTGGTCTATTTCTCTGTGTTAAGTCCCTATCAGGTTTTGGCAAGAGTAATGTTAGCTTTGTAGAAGGAGTCTGGAAGGGTTCCTTCTCTTACTATTTTATGGAATAGTTTGAGGAGTATTGGTGTTAGTTTTTCCTTGAAAATCTAATGAAATTCCGCAATAACTCCATCTAATCCTTGGCAGTTGTTGGATGGAATATTCTGTAGATGTATACTATGTCCATTTGATCTATAGTGTAAGTTAACTCTGATGCTTCTTTATTGAATTTTTGGCTGGATAATCTACTGGTAAGAGTGGGGTATTGAAGTCACCCACTAATACTGTGGGTGATCTCTCTATGTCTAGTAATGTTTGTTTTATAAAATTGGGTGTTTTGATGTTTGGTACATATATAATTGCTATATCTTCTTGGTGAATTGTTCCCTTGATCAATATATAGTGACCTTTGTGTCTTTACATTGTTTTAAACACTGTTTTGTTGGATAAGTATAAATAATCCTGCTTGCTTTTTTCATTCAGTTTACCTGGAATACCATTTTCCATCCTTTCACTTGCAGTCTGTATGTCTTTGCAGGTGAGGTGAGGTTTCTTGTAGAAACAATATTGTTGGGTCTTGTTTTTCAATACATTCCTCCAGTCTGTGTTTTAATTGGAAAATTAAGACCATTTACATTCAGGGTTATTGCTGAAAGACAGGCACTTGTTTCTGTCATTTTATTGTTTGTTTTGAATAATCTATATAAACTTATTCCTCTCATATTCATCTTAGAAGTTTGATAGTACACTATATAGAGTATTTGATTCTTTCCTATTTGTTTTCATGTCTATTTTTAGTGAGATTTAATCTTTCATGTGCTCTCATAATTATGTTTACATTTTTTCCTTTTCTGGTTATGGGATTCCCTTAAGCATCCTTTGTAATACTGGCCTAGTAGTCATGAATTCCCTTAGTTTATGTTTATCTTGGAAGTTTTTTTTTTTTTTTTCTACATTGGTTTTAAAAGATAACTATGCTGGACATAGCAATCTTGATTGGTAGTTGTTTCTTCAGGACTTAAAACATATTATTCCATGCCCTTTTGGCCTTTAGAGTTTCTTCTATGAAATCTGCTAAGTCTAATGTGTTTGATCTGAAATATGTGGCATTTCTCTCTTGCAGATTTTAATATTCTTTCTTTGTCCTGTACTCTCAGCAACTTAACTATAATATGTCACAGAGAGGTTCTTTACTGGTCATGTCTATTTGGGGTTCCAAATGCTTCTTGTACCTGACTGCCCTTGTCTTTCCCAAGATTTTGAATTTTTTTCTATTATTTCATTAAATAAGTTTTCTATGCCTGCAGCCCATAGCTCTTCTTCCTCATTTATTGTAATTATCCATAAATTTGTATTTTAATGATGTCCCAAAGATCTTGTATACTGTTCATTCTTATTTTTTTATTAGAGTCTGAATGTGATATTTCATCAGGCTTGTCTTCAAGATCTATCATTTTTTCTTCCAATTGATTTAGTCTGTTGGTGAGGCCTTCAACTGAGTTTTGATCCAAAATTTTCATTTCCAAGATTTCTCTTTGGTTCTTTTCCAAAATCTCTCTTTATCAAGTTCATCATTCATATCCTGCATTATTGTGCTTAATTCAATTGTTTTTCTGTATTTATGTTGGACTTGAGGTTTTAAAAAAAAATCATTGAGTTTTTAAAAATATTTTTTAATTACAGGTGGACACAATATATTTTATGTGGTGCTTAGGATCAAACCCAATGCCTCACACATGCTAGGCAAGTGCTCTACCTCTGAGCCACAACCCCAGCCCTTTTGAGTTCTTTACCCAGCATTTTATATAACTCAATACCTTTGTAATCTGTTACTACAGAATTATAAACTTTAGGAAGTGTCATATTGCCTTGTTTCTTCATATTGCTAATGTTCCTATGCTGACATTTTAGCATCTGTTGAAATGGATATCTCCTGCACTTTTTGTGAAGGCCTTATTAATAAGTGCCTTTCTTTCGATAGTGTGATTTGACTGTTTTTTTGTAGTGTTCAGTTTAATTCCAATTTTATTTTGCAGTTTAACTTTGCTGGGGCTTCTTTGGCTGCAATTAGTGGGTTTTGACATAATGAATATTGTGTCAGAGCCTGAGGGATCCACTTTATTTGTGGGTTTTGCAAGAGTGGATCTCTCTGGTAATTAAGGCTGGCATGGTGTATACAGTAAAGCATGTGGGGGACATACTTGGTGGTTACGCCTATAGTGGGAGTGGAAGTCCTTATTAGATGGTGGGGATTACCATGGGCACTATTGATATTTGGCTCTATTACTTGAAAATGATACTGATATTGGCTGTTACAGCTGTGGTGAAGGGCCTGAAGTTTTTAATCCCCTGCTTAGACACTAGTGCAGTTCCTAGTATTTCTGGTAGAGAGATGAGGGCCAGGATCAGAGCTCTCCCTCTGTGGCACTCACATCCAATGTTGTCAACGAGGAGCTGTCTGACAGGGTGTGGAAGTGACCGATACTAAGGACCTTTGTATGTGTGGTGTTCTCAACAGTTGTGTTATTTCTCTTTGGTATTACTGAGGGGAGTGATAGTCTAGAAGCAGGGTTGTTAGACCCCCTAGCTGTGCCCACCTGCTCCACCCCAATTCTTTAAAATGAACTATCTGCCAAGGTTCAGGCAGGACTAGGTTGTGGCTGGAGCTACATCAATTCCTCTCAGCTGAGCCTGGAGTGTAGCTCAGTAGCAGACTACCCACCCAAAGGGTACAAACCCTGGGCTTGATCCCCAGAACTACAAAAAAAAATAAGATAAAAACAGTAAAGCAATAACAACAGAATAAATAAAAAGAATAAAATAAAAAGTGATAGAAAGTAAAAAAAATAAAACAAAAACAAAAGGGTAAGAAAATATAGAATTAAGATTAGCAAAGGGGGCTGGGGCTCACAGGTAGAAAATATAGAATTAAGAAAAGGGGGCTGGGGTTGTGGCTCAGCAGTAGAGCGCTTGCCTAGCATGCGCAAGGCCCTGGGTTTGATTCTCAGCACCACATAAAAATAAATAAATAAATAAAGGTATTGTGTCTAACCAAAAAAAATCTTTAAAAAAATAGCAAAGGAAAATTAAAATTAAAAAAAGCAAAGAGGTTGGAGTAAAGTAAAATATGAAAAAAATAGAAAAATTAAAATAAAACAAGGAGAAACAAAAATAAATAGAGTGAAGGCTAAGGGTTATTCGCCTCCTATGTCTTAACCTTATACTCTGCCAGGTGACTAGCAGGAGTGATTTGTGGCTGAAGTTATTTTGGAGTTCCTCTCAGATGCTTTGCACATTGGAAGGAGCTAGTATGGAATGCAAAACTCACTAGGCAACAGTTCTGAGTAGTCTTTTGTGCTGATCCAGTAGGGTCAACACCTTGGCTGCTGCATGTTAATAAGCCAGTTCAGAATGTAGATTTAGTTACCTAAGATTCCCTCTGCAGCTTTCTGGGCTGCACACTCTGAGGGTGAGGCAGACACTGGCACTGTGGCAATTCAGAATCAGCACAGAATGCTGAGCTCAATAAGTAAATTTTCTTTCCCAAAGCTTCCTGAGCTGTGTACTCTGAGGGCAGGACTAATGCTGAGGTGCACCTTTCTACCACAAAAGTCCATGGGGGAGGTGGCGGGGCTGGGGTTGTACTCAGTGGTAGAGGGCTTGTCTGGCACATGTGAGGTCCTGGGTTCGATCCTCAACACCACATAAAAATAAATAAAACAAAGATATTATATCCATCTAGAACTAAAAATTTAAAGAGTTCATGGGGCTGCAAAGTTTTGTGTGGATCCTGACTGTCTTTGACATTGCTGTTTATTCACATATTTGTTTGGTAATTTGGCTGGACTAATTCTGTGAAGTCTGCTCTCCCACTGTGTGCAGCCTTTAATGTCCTTGCTTCCCCCCGCCCCTTGTTTTTACCTTTAAATCTGGCTTTCAAAAGGTTATCCTCAGGTTAGTACAGTTTAGCAGTAGGTCACTGATTGATCAGAAGTTATGTTAAGCCCTCTGAGCAACTAAGATTTTCATTCTTTACTATTTGTTCTGTGTAGCTTGGAGACTGCTTTCATACTTCAGGGAGTTTACAAGGTTTTCACATTTAGTCAGGAACTAATCACAAAACAGTTTCCTCTTCAGTTGCTCCTAAGAGAATGCAGCTGAGGTATACACACATTCTTCCATATCACCAGATATGGCCATGAGTTTAGCAGGGTTTCCTTTGCTCTTTCTCTGATGTTCCTATTAACTTCTGGTCTTCTTCTTGGTATCATGACATACTGTTAGTCTTTACCTGTTTATTCTATGGCTTTAAGCAATTCCCTGGAGGCATAAGTTCCTCCACAATAAAAATAGACAGACCCCTCAGGCAGGGGCAGGTTCTTTCCAGTCATTGAGGGTTCCTTTCAATCTTGCATTGGCAGAACCTCTATATTTATGAAGCAGTATCTGGGGGAGATGGGAACTATCACTTTGCTGCTATGCACACTAGAATACATATTCCACAATAGCTCATCTGCAACATGGAATTGAGTGGGGAAATGGGCATAGCCTCTAGCTCAGATGTTATGGTTTCCTACTATTGTTAATGAGTTCTGCAAATTTTGAATACAGTTCTTTGGTCACTCCCCAGAGAACCTGAATAATCACCTTTGCTAATTCTGATCAATTAAAACAAATATTTCTCTAGGGAGAAGTTCCAGTGAGCTCTTTGCATGTCATCCAGAGATCCTCCACATTACAATTTTCAACTGATTATGCAGAAACTGTTGATCAAGTTTTGGAATTTAACCTAGTCTACAAAGCTGATTATAAAAAGAAAAAATGATTTATTTCTAATTTTACAACGCTGGAATTAATGGCTAATAAAAAAATTGTATACTACATTCTTCTTCATTGTTCCAGGTAACAAAAAAGTTGCCTACATATAAGGGTCAAGGTACAAAACACAAAAAATTAAATCTTGTTCAATTTCATAGGTAAAATTGAGTCATTGTATCCAGGACTGGAATACTCATGAATATCTAGGATGTTAATCTATTAAATAGGTGCTCATTCAACCACACCTTTTGCCCTTCATCCAGAAAGGCTCAGGTAACCTATTCACACATAAAGATAAATGATAGAAAATGCAAAATGATAGAAAATGAGCTACTACCTTCTGGGATAGTCTTCAAATACATTTATATGAGTCACACTTCAAAGGCAGGAAAAAGTTCTAGATCTTTTTTCCCCTATTTTAATAAAAGTTTAGTTTTTTAAATCATTTTCTATATCAAAGCTTGGAAAGATAAGACATTCAAATATAAATCTCACCAAAGGGGAAATCAGGAGGCAAAACAGTTAACCAACTTTTCCAAGGTCATACATTCATTAATGACGTAAACCAGAAGCAACAAAGGACTTTGGCATCTACTATCCAGTTCTGTGTACCAAATCTAGATAGATACGCTAATGTTCTTTCTGATGAGCTAAATAAATTTGTGTTCCTGTTACATACTTAAAAGTAGACTTTAATTTATATGCATTACTATGTCTCTTAGAAAGACATCTTTTTCTGAGTATTATAAAAATAAAACATTTGTCATTTGGGCCAATGATATACTCCATTAAATGCTATTGCTCATCTTTAGTAGAATTTTTACTTAACTAAAATACAGGCTCTCTAGATTAGAAAATCCAGTAATGTAAAAAAAAGAGGGCTGGGGATGTGGCTCAAGTGGTGGCGCGCTCGCCTGACATGTGTGCGGCCCGGGTTCGAACCTCAGCACCACATACAAACAAAGATGGTGTGTCCACCGAAAACCAAAAAATAAATATTAAAAAATTCTCTCTCTCTCTCTCTCTTTAAAAAAAAAAAGGAATGGTAGTACCAACTGAAAAGACATCTTAAAAATATAATACTAATTTCAGAGAATGTTTTTTTAATAAACCATTCTCCTATGTTAATAAAAGTTATAACAGGCACCATAGACTTAGCTACTTTTTTTCCCCAGATCAAACCCAAGACCAAAAGAAAGGAAAAGCTATAATACAAAGGAAAATAAGATGTTAGAAATCAATGCTGTGTACACATATGAATATACTACAGTGAATTTCATACTTATGTATATCTATAAAGCTCCTATTTAAAAAATATAAATGAAGGAAATATAAATGAAATGAATATAAAATATAAATGAAAAATATAAATAGAAGGAAGACCAGTACAGGAAAGAGAAAAGGGCAAGAGAGGAATGAAGGGAAGGTGGAAATACTGGGGAGTAAAGTAGACCCAAATATATTTCATACATGTATGATTATGTCAAAATGATCCCCAATATTATATGTAACTATAACACACTAAGGAAAATATAAAAACTGTAGATGTTGGATTTTGAAAGAAGAATTGGAAATAAAATGGAACATGCCCTGGATTCAATCTCCAATACTGCAACAAACAAACAAACAAACAAACAAACAAAAAACCTCTAATATTAACTTTAGTGTTGAAAATTTATAAAGCCAACAATTTTACACAAACATTGGGTAAAGAAAGTATTCTTTATGTACAATTGCAATAAAACCAAAGTTTCCATTTTCTTCAGATATCTTTGTACTGACGCAAAATAACAAGTCTTATTTAAATCCATTTTTTGCCATGAAGAGTTTTCAAAACAGACTTTTGAAATAGCTAGACCTAGCTTATTTACACAGCCATATATCTAATCTTGAATGGATCTAAAATTGACCAAGAGAAATATGAGCAAAAAAAGAACCCACTGAGCCTGGAGGGGTGGTGCATGCCTGTGAGCCCAGCAGCTCCAGAGGCTGAGACAGGAGGATCATGAGTTCAAAGACAGCCTCAGCAAAAGCAAGGCACTAAGCAACTCAATGAGACCCTGTCTCTAAATTAAAAACAAAATAGGGCTGGGGATGTGGCTCAGTGGTCAAGTGCCCCTGAGCTCAATCCCCAGTACCAAAAAAAAAAAAAAAAAAAAAAAAAAAAAACACACACACACACCTTGGATCATTAGTGAACAAAAGAACAAACCCAAGAAAAATTTTTTTCCTCCTGGAACATAAATTTAATTTTAGAAAGTTTCTTCAATGACTTGAAGATTGTTAGAAGTTAAATTTAATGGAATAAAAAGAAAGCAAATCCCTTCTCATAATTGAAAGTTCTACATGATTTTAAGGACCAAAACAACATATTCTGCAAATAAGATGGAAAGTTATTTGGAGTACTAACTTTGAAATGAAGAGAAATCTCTAAATGAGAAAGGCTGCCCTTTGGGGAAGCCATCACATTTATGGCAGCTAAAGCTTCTTTTTCTAAAGTATATAGGTAATATTCCACACTGGCAAAAATTCTTCTATTTGAGAAATTGAATTTTTATTATTTGATTTAAAATATTTAATTGACACATAATCATACATATTTATGGGGTACAGTGTGATATTTCAATAAATATACAAACAAGTATAATGATCAGGGTAACTGGCATATATATTACAGCTCAAACATACATCATTTCTTCGTATTAGGGAACATTCAGAAATCTCTTTAGGAGCCACTTTGAAATATGCAATTCATTTTTGTCAAACACAGTTACCCAACAGTGCTATATAAAACATTAGTTCCCCCTCCTTTCTGCACCCCTACACCTGTAAACCATCCTCTCTCCAAACTTCACTCCCCAACTCTTCCCAGCCTCTGCTAATCACTATTCTACTCTCTCTTATGAGATCAACTTTTTGAGCTTCTACATGTACATGAGAACATATAGAAATATTCCCACCTTTTTGAAACCCTTTTGTTACCTGGCTTCCAGCATACCAATCTCCTGATTTTTCTTATAGTTCATTGCAGTCTTTCATTTGTTATTATTCCTATTTTTTACTTCTTAATGTTAGAATACTCCAGGGTTAGGTCCTTTGCCATTTTCTCTTTTTCAGCTGAATTAAGTGATTTCATCTAATGCCATGGTTATTCCCTAATGACTGCCAGATTAATTTTCAAGCCGTAAATTATACTCTGAAATCCAATTGTCTATTCGTCATCTACAAACCAACATGGACAAAATAGAACTCAATTCCATGCTTCTCCAAACCTGTTCTTCCTCCAGTATGCCTGATCTCTATCTTAGAATCCACCCAGTCGTTTAGGTTGAAAAAAGATCTAGGAGTCATCCTTTACTCTTCTCTTTTTTCTTCCTAATATCCAAGCCATCAGTAAATCCTAACTTCCTTTACCTTCAAAATAGAGACTGAATCCAACATCTAACCACTTCTCCATCATCTGTAAGGCTACCCCAAGACTCTTGCTTGGAATACTGTAATAACCTAACTGGTCTCTCTGCTTTCCACCTCAATCCTCTTCAGTCTAACCTTCACACTGTAGCTTCATATTTTATACAGGTAAGCCAAATTATGCTACTCCTCTTCTCCATCTCACTAATGGCCTCCATTTACATATCCATACCAGGCTAAATGGACCTTTCATAAAGGTCTTATCACTCTTTTCTCTTAATCATTACACTATAACATCACCAGCCTCTGCTTGTCCTTAAATATGTAAGTTAACATATTAGGGCCTTTTTACTTGCATTTACCTCTGTGAAGAATGGTCTTTCTGAGTCACATGGCTCATATGCTTATGTGGCTCTCTACCTATATCACCTCTTCAGACAGATCTTTCCTAACTACCTTATATATAGTAGCAACCACCTCCACATTTTGTCCCTATTCCCTGCCTTTTCTTCTTAGCACCTGATATTATACATTGCTTATATTGCTATTATTTGTCTTCTTCATTAGAATGTAAACCCCATAGAAGCAGGTACTTTGTATGGGATATAGCTGTATAACCAGCATACCAAAGAATACCTGGCACATAGTAAGGAACTCAATTCCTATTTTTTCAGGGATCCTGGGGATTGAACTCAGGGGCACTAGACCACTGAGCAACATCCCCAGCCCTTTTTGTATTTTATTTAGAGACAGGGTCTCACTGAGTTGCTTAGTGCCTCGCTTTTGCTGAGGCTGTCTTTGAACTCGCAATTCTCCTGCCTCAGCCTCTCAAGCTGCTAAGATTGCAGGCATGCACCACTGTGCCCTGCTCAATACGAATCAATTTATGAATGAATGAATGGGATTTCTACAATCCAATAGTATAATTTTCATTTTAATGAATACAAAAAAATGAGTGATAAAAATGTGCCCTTAAAAACAAAGGTAAATTCAGCTTCATTCCTCTCAAATGATATGAATTTTATTAAGAGTAGGAGAGTTATTTAGTAGCACTGAAGCAAATGTTTACATTTTCAACAAGACAATTAAGCTGATATGAAATCATAAAAAGCTTCAGAATTACTTCTGAAAGTAAAGCTGCAGTTAATTTATTACGGCCTGAATATTTAAAAAGTAGATATATACATACACATATACACACAAATAAAATAGTTTCATGAAACCACATCAGCATAAACAGAAATGTCTTGATTATCCCAGTTCCCCATCCTTTCCCCTTCCTTCCCTCAACAGATTCCTACCAGTGAAGGCCCAGGAGGCCTTCAGCTACTCAGGGCTCTTAGAGTAATAGGTGTTGTATCCTATTAATTTGGTGCTGCTGCTTTTGTTCACATAAGAAAAAATGGCAATATCCACAGAGGTTTCACAGAGGCAGCAGGGTATTCTGCATGAGTATGTCTATGGATTATCTACCACTATGTATGATCTGCTCTCTTCTATCAATGCAGCTCATAGTATACAAAAATGTGAAAAATCCCACCACAAAGCAAATGTGTCTCTTCACGTATAATTTGATGGAAGACAGAGCATGATGAAGAAGTCATTTTTACCAGTAAGCTAAAAATCTAAATCACAAAATATGTTAGCCACACCAAGGCCCTCCTGATCCATGGACAGAAGGCCACTCTGAGTACTCTTTGAAAATGGCAGTCCATTAATGAAATAGATAGGGAAACACAAGTTGAGCTACTTGTCCTCTCTAGCATTGAGGAAGGAATTTAGTCCAGCAAGTTCAGTGTGTATGTAAACATTCATTTAATATTTACCATGGTGGTTATCAGGGGACAGCTCTGATCATGGGACAGAAGAATGATGAATATTATTTCCTATGAAAAGTTTCAAGCCTTGCAACCCCTCTGAAAATAAATATTCCAAATACCAGTTCCATTTCTTCCCCTACAGGCAGAAAAAAAGAAAAAGTACTTATGAAATACATATGCTTATTTTCTACTTCCTCTTCTTTCCCTAGGAAAAGTTCACAGCATCCTAGATACACATAAGAGTTAGCTCAGAAGAAGGGACAAGTTCATACATAACAGGAGCTGAGTCACTAAGTAACATTCAAACCAGAAAGTTCCCAAAGTCTAAGGGCTAAACATCCCTTTCATTATATTGGCAAAAACAATCTGTTCAACTGAACAAAATACTATGAAAATCGCCACCATTTCCATACTCTAGAAATTTAACATCTAAAATAGATAACACAGGAGCAGACATTATTACACTATTGCCTATAATACATAAGTAAACAGAAGGAGTTTCTATAATAATCAAACAATTGTACAGTTTTGTTAAATTAATCTCATTACAGGTACAGTTTGTATACATACAACTATACTACTAAATGACACAATGCATGATCACAACAGCAAGTATTAAACAATGAAGCGTTATATCCTAGAGAAGAATAAAGAAGGTATGTGCCAATAAATCCATATAAATCACAGGAATGAATTCAGAATGCGAACATTTCACTTTGACTTTGTAGAGGCACCAGACTTAAGATTTGGAAAAGAGTAAAGGTATACAATCCCTTGACGACATTAAGCTACATGAAATCTCTGACCATAATGAAAGTAAATTTATTTACCCGAATAGAGCCCATGTTTATTGTCCTTTCTTCCAGGTTTTCCTTTAAAAAAAAAGTGGGGAGACATGGGGATGAAAATATTTAGTTAGCAAAAACACTAGAAATCAAGATGGTTCTTCACTCTCTGATTCATTTTACTAAGTCCTATTCCAACCATCATTCTTGGATTCCTTTTGAATATATACCACCTCAACCCTCCATATTTCCTTCTTCCTAGAAGCAAATAGAGAGGAAACAAAATCACAGTAGAAAAGTGAGCACCATTTTGCCAATCTATGGACCCATTTTTTCATTCTGTACTTAGCCATTAGACTAGAGATGCAGGGTGTTAGAAAAAAGTTTTCTGAGGAATTTGCTGAGTGCTAAGCATTATGCTGAATCCACATGAATGAAGTAATGTATAGGTATACCCTACTGAAACCTCTCTCCCCATCAATCATTATTTGAGCAATGTTCACCTTGCATCAATGATTATATGTACAGACTTTTTTCTTGTCTTTATTCCCTAACCAATATGTAAGTATCATAAGTATTCCAGAGATGATCAATTTAACCATGGTTCAACTTAAGATCTTTTGAGTTCATAATGAGTTTATTGGCACAGCATCTGTATATAGGAGGATGTGTGCAGGTTATATACAACTTCCCACATCATTTTATATTAAGGACTTCAGCACCTGTGACTTTTTTATCTGAAAAGAGCCTTCCTGGAACCAATCCCCCAAGGATACCAAGAGTAAATTTTAAAAGTTAATAACATGTGTGGTTCATTTCTTCCCTTCTCCCTGCTCCCAAATTATTCAGGTTTTGAGGGTTAAAACAGTGCTCCAACACTGACTCCAGACTCCCCCTACCAAACTGCTAACATTCATTCTACACAGTCTGATTCTAGAATTCTGCCTGTGCATGCTTGAACAGCAAATGACAACTATATCATGATTATTAGCTAACTGATAATGATCACAAGATGTATCCTGATCTCTGAAAAGTCAGAAAGTTAAAAAAGTGTTTTTGGAATTGATGAAATATAGTACAGGCTGATGAACCTCCATACTATATTTTTCTAGTTTCAATCTCTCTCCTGAGAGCCAAGCCTCTATTTCAAACTGTCCACTAAACATTTTTTGGATGTCTTAACAGGCATTTCAAACTCTAAAGAGAACTCAATTCTAAACTTATCCTCCCTGTCCAAATGAAATAACCTCTCCATTCATTCATCAGTATTCCTCTCTTTAACAAATGGAACTACCATTGACTCAATTGTTCAAGTCAAAAACCCCAAAAGTCCTTTTCTAATTCCCACCTCCAATCAAGCCGCCATCAAAAGTCCTGCCTGTTCTACTGCTACAATATACTGCATATCAGTCAATTTATACCCATCTCCACCACCACCACTTGCATAAAAATTACTATTAATATCTTTTCTCTCAACTCTAGCAATAGCCTCCTCCTGGGTATCCCTGCTCCCATTCAGCTCCCATTCCTCTTTTAATTCATCCACCACAAAGAAGCCAGGGATCTCTATTAAACATCAACTTAAACCATATGGCAGCCCTGCTTAAATTTCTTTCCATTGTCTCCCACTGCATTCTTAAGACCTGGAAGGCAAATGGCTCTCAAGTCTCTTCAAGCTTTGTTCATTCCATTCTCCTTCTTGTTCCTTAAGTGCTAAGCCACACTGGTCTCAGTTTCTTTGAAATCTTTGAGCTGTTCTAAGTTCCAATGCCTGGAATGCTCATTCTGTACCTATTTCCAAATGCTCATTCTCATCTCTCAGAAGAAATGTCAGCTCTAATGTCACTTTACCCAAAAAGGCCTTCGTTGATCACCCATCTCTTGACATCTCCCTAGCCCTTCTCACTTCATCCTGTTTATCTCCTTTGCAATATTTATCAAACTTTAAAATTATCGTGTTTACTAATTTTATTACTGTTAATCATTTGCCTTCATTAGGAGTAAAATCCACATGGGAAGGGGTGTGTCTTTTTCAGCATTATATTCCAGTGCTGGAAGCACAAGGGGCACCAAATAAATATTAGCTGAATGAATAAACAAACAAGAAACAACTAGTTACTAATTCAAAGGAAATTTATGATTTAAAAACAGCTTTGCCAGGTACAGTGATGCATGCCTCTAATTGCGGGTAATTGGGAGATTGAGGCAGGAAGATCACAAGTTTAGGACCAGCCTAGACAACTTAGCAAAACCTTGTCTCAAAAATAAATACATACATACATATATACATAACATAACATAAAGTTAGTTGGGGATGTAGCTCAGCAGGAGAATGCCCCTGGGTTTAATCCCTAGTACCCCCCAACACCACACATGCAAAGCTTCAGAATTCCCTGAAATGTAGGCTGTATACATTTTCTGAGAACTAATTAGCCAAAGTACATTTTATTAAATTATCTCTAAAGAATATGGCTAATAAGAAACACTTATAATGGAATAATTCAGTAAAAATGGTTGTCAGACTTAAATCATACTGCCATGGTATCAGAGGTTGTATATACCACCTCAAAGGTAAGTAATCAGTAATCACATAGTAATCAGTTACTTGGTGATTGGAAATCAAAAGGCATTCTTTTAAAGAAAAGTTAATGTATTAATTTTAAAGCCTAGTATTTCTGAACCATATGGAAACAAGATTAACTACAGAAATGACAGTTTCACATTTTGCCAAATGTATTACTCTATGCTGCCAAAATTTAAACTTCCAAAACTAATCTTCCTTAAACATTTAGAAAATGGTTTTGATTTAGCTGGGTGTGGTGTTGCACACCTGTAATCCCAGTAGTTCGGGAGGCTGAGGCAAGAGGATCACTAGTTCAAAGCCAGTCTCGACAATGGCAAGGCACTAAGAAACTCAGTGAGACCCTGTCTCTAAATAAAATACAAAAATGGGCTGGGGATGTGGCTCAGTGGTTGAGTGGCCCTGAGTTCAATCTCTGGTAGCCCCCCAAAAAAAGAAAATGGTTTTGATTTAAAACAGTGTATCAATTACTGATCCCCCAAAACAAGTTTGCTTACCTATGTTTAAGTTGATAAATTAACTACTTTAGAGATTAAATCTTGTAACTAAGTGTCTTTCTCTTTCTGTTCCACCTCCCTCTTAGAGGGAAAAAAAACCCGCTGATTTATGAAGATCAGTTATGCTTTATCTATGATTCATTATATGCTTTTCCAATTAAGAATTATAGGAAATGCATATGTTGACTGAGTATGGAGAAATGGAAACCCATTCGCTGCTTGTGTGAATAGAAATTGGTCTAACTTCTACTAAAAGCAATTTGATGAAAACCAAAAAATTTAAAAACTATTCCCTTTGAAAGCAATTCTTCTTTAAGTAATTTTATCTAGCAAACACACAAGCACATGTGTAAAACAATATATATAATTCAAGAGTATTGGTTAGAATAAATAAGATTGTAAACAACTTAGATATTCAATAAGGGATCACTTTAACATACACTAGATTCATACAAGGGAATACTATGCATACACCACAAAGGAATATGGCAGTCTTTTATGTACTAATAAGAAACAAAAGCCAAACTATTAAAAAAATCAAGAGACAGGGCTGGGGATATAGCTCAGTTGGTAGAGTGCTTGCCTCACATGCACAAGGCCTTGGATTCAATCCCAGCACTATACTATACAAATCAAGAGACAAAACAGTTAAGTATAGTACATAGTGTTGAAAAAGATAATTTACACAGAAATGTACACCATGTATCTGATAAAGAATATTTAAGAGTGGTAGTTTCTGGGGAGGGAAAACTAAGTAACAAGAGGATAAAATAGAGAAGATTATTTAAGAACCAATTTGTGTTCTGTGTCTATGGATTTACCTATTCTGGATGATTTTTAAAAAAAAAAAATTCATTAGTTATTGATGAAACTTTATGAATTTATTTGTTTTTATATGTGGTACTGAGAATCGAACCCAGTGCCTCACACATGCTAGGGAAGCACTCTACCACGGAGCCACAACCCCAGCCCCATTTTTTTTTTTTTTTGGTACCGACCAGGGATTGAACTCAGGAGCACTTAACCACTGAGGCACATGCCCAGCTCTTTTTTCTATTTTATTTAGAGATAGGGTCTCACTGAGTTTCTTAGGTCCTTGCTAAGTTGCTGAGGCTGGCTTTGAACTCACAATTCTCCTGCCTCAGCCTCAGGAACCGTTGGGATTATAGGTATGCACCAATGTGCCTGACTATTCTGGATTTTTCATAAATAATTAAACAGCATGTGATCATTTGTGTCTAGCTTTTCACTTGGCATAATGCTTTCAAAATTCATTCACATTGTGGCATATATCAGTATTTCATTCCTTTTTTACGTGAATAATTTCCATTGAATGACTAATCCATAATTTATCCATTCATGAGCTGATAAACTGTTGGGTATTTTCTTGTTTTGGCTATTGTATTAATAATATTATGAACCTAAGTGTACATACATTTGTTTCAGCACCATTTTCAACTTGAGTATATACCTGGGAATGATATTATGGGGTCAGATGACAAATTCTGTTTACTTTTTGAGGAATTTCAAAATACTCCCTAGTTATTTTGAAGCAAATCCAAAATGTATCATTTTATGAACATTTTCCTTAAAATTATATACCTTTATTAACTAAATTTGACTTTTCTGTATGTGCAGGTACAACCTCCTCAAAAAACAATTTTAAACATTTACCAAGTCAAAATCACTTAATAGAAATAGGATCTTAAGTTCATTAAACAATATCTATTAAAGTAAGAGAGTATGCAGCATGAAACTGATTACAAGCATACACTCAAGAACTACCAAATCATCTAATAAAATAGCCTTATCAGATGATGATTACAGATAAGATGCTGGAGACAGACTATGGAGAGAAAACCTTCAAAGAAGGGTATGGTGGTTGACTTTGGCACTACTAACATTTTACACTGAAAAATTCTTTGTTGTAGGGGAATGTCCTGTAAAGTATTATCCCGAGTCTCACCCACTTGATGCCAGTATGTTCCCTTTCTCATTAATGACAACCAAAAATGTTCCCAGACATTGCCAAATGCAGGTTCCCTCATCTGTGAACTACTGCTTTAAAGAATTGGGAAACAATAACTAATAATCAAAATTTTCATAAAATATTCTTGAATTATAACATAAATCAATCAATAGATAACAACAACCATTATCCAAGCAATACTATATGCCAAAGATAATTAGATTCACATGCATCATGAAATTTACTTTCGATAACAACTCAATCAAGGTAGGTATTATCATTCCCATTTAACAGACAAGGTAAATTAAGCCCAAAGAATTTAAAGAACTTGTCCAAGGTCACACAATTTCTAAACAATAACACCAGGGTATGAGTAAAGCAATAATTTCTAATTTCTTAATGAGAACATTTACTTTCATTTTCAGTAATCATAGACTAGGTTGTTCCCAGGATACCCAAGGACAATTAAAAGAGGGACAATTTTTTTAAATCCTAAAAGTATCAAAATGAAGAGAAATTTTTCTTTAGAGAAAGTATTTCAGATAATATATAAAGAAGGAATGATAAAATATCACCACTTCAACACTGATGAACTAAATCTGGGCAATGATCATCAATGCCCACTATATAATAAAAGAGAGACAATGAGGGGGCCAGGGTTGTAGCTCCGTGGAACAGTGCTTGCCTAGCACATGTGAGGCACTGGGTTCGACTGTCAGCACCACATTAAAAAGAATAATAAAATAAACAAAATAAAGGTGTTGTGTCCATCTACAATAAAAAAAGATTTTTAAAAAAGATAATCAGCTATATTAAGTTCCTTCTAATGGAATAAATAATATTACCTATAAAATGTCCTTGTCAAATTAAAAAAATATTAAAATTTTAAAAGATCCCAAATCTGATCAAAACCCTAGATCTAACTACCAATTTATAGAAAATAGCAGGAACACAAGAACATGTGAAGTGTTACACAAGGATACAAACGGCAAAATCCAGACTATAGAAAGCTCTATATAGAAACCTGTAAATCTATTCCCTAAAAAAATTAGCAGTTGGCAAAACTTGTCTTTAAAAACTCAGCACTCCTTGGAGCTGGGGTTGTAGCTCAGGGGTAGAGCATTTGCCTAGCACATTTGAGGCACTAGTTTCGATCCTTAGCACCACATAAAAATAATTTTTTTTAAGAGAGAGGAGAGAG